>NC_045740.1:3494379-3494509 GCF_008692095.1 Etheostoma spectabile
TTATTTAATCATTAAATTGATAGCCTACATATTTTTGTTTTATCTCTTTTCTGTGTTATAGTTTATAGACGGTCCCTAAGCACTCTAACTGCCATCTCAACACCAGAACTAAACACAGCTGAATTAGCAG
>NC_045740.1:3494519-3501342 GCF_008692095.1 Etheostoma spectabile
CATTTCTTTCACATCTACTGCAGTTAGATTCATTGTGTGCACTCAGAAGGAATCACATCACATGGGAAGGCACTTTGTTTAGAGGCTAAAAACATGTTTAAATATATACATATTTTTAAAAGTATTGGTTCAGGCACTGTTTAGGCACCGGCACCATTTTAAAAGTATAGTTTTATCACCAGTATTGTGAAAAAACAAACAATACCTAACCCTACTTATGTTATGTGAGTAATGCACTGTTCATCCAACTTACAACCATATGAAACATAAAAAAAACTATTTAGAGCCCTCAACTCGTTGGGAGAGTGTCAGAATGATCTTGTTTCCTCAGCTGAGTTGCTTTTCTTGGCAGTAAACAACCATCATGTCCAAGCCAAAGTCTGTGCGGTCGTACTCATTTTCCCCTACATTCAGAGCCACCGCTTTTGCCTTTAGCTTTTTTTCAACCGTTCAATTTATGGAGCCAAGTGAGTGTTTGAAACTTCTTGAATGGAGAAGTGACTTGTTTTTAGTCAGGTCAAAACATTAACATGTGATGTCTGGTGCATTATCTTGGTTTGTGGGAAAGTTTAATCTTTTAATAGTTACACTGTGCACTATGTATCTCTATCTGCTTACATGATGTAATGATGTGAGTCACTGTTGCCATTACAAACTAGTGGAATTAAATAAATATGGCTTAAGTTATCCCCACGATAAGAAAAGATAGGATCTGTTTCCGCTGGGTAAGGTATATAGGAAGTATGATGGTAGCAACCAGTTCAGAGGATTTCAAATGAAAGCCCCTCTTGTTGGCTTTCCTGCTGTCCAAAATCTATGCGAAAGAGATCTCTGTTGGGATAGCAGCTGCACTTCCCACCACAACAAAGCACACCCGGGACCAATACACCAGGAAAAACTATGCTGGAAGCTGAGCTGTGAATCACATCAAGATCCTGCAAATAGTGAATGTATTTAAGTTCTTGAAACTGGACTTCCCAATAGTCTATAGAAGAGTGACCACTCAAAGGCCTGGGAAGAAAATCAGAGACAAGACTAGTAAGAGAATATGGTGCAATCTATGTATGACTTCTAAGAACCTAGCTCACCAACTAATTCACTTTAAAACCACACACAGAGCCTACATCACATCCCATAAGAGATTCCAGATGAAATTGCAAGTAAACAACTGTCATATATATATATATATATATATATATATATATATATATAAATAAAACACTGCTTCACCATCTTTAAGGTGTGGCTTAATGTAAACTTTGTTTTAGAGAACATACTTGACATTTCTCATGTTCCAAATCCAGGTTTTTGTCTCCTGTCAATCTAAAGAAAATTTGATTCAAAATGTTTTTTTCAGGGTATACCTCTGCAAAGAAAACAATTTTGAAAAACTGGTTTAGTCTGGATATGTGTATGAAATCTTTCTGGATTTTTTACCTTGTCAGCATTGTCAACCTTGAACATACAACTACGCAACTCAATAAGGCACAACCAGCGACCATACAAGCTTGGAACATTTTTTTCATCTAGGATAATATCTTAGACCAGAGACAACAGCTTGTTGTCATCATTGTTGTGAAATCTACCTGTCGGGCATGTTTTTGTTGCTTTATGTATTGTCTCCCCCCCTCCTTTTCTCCATTTGAAAAGCAATAAAAATGTTGATCACAAAAAAGAGGTGGAAGAAGACATACGCAGTATACTATTAAGGTCTGGCAGAGTCACCGCCTCCGGTAACCTTCTGCTGATACAGTGGAGGCTTGTTCAACTCATCCGCAAATCACATCATCAGTGAGAGGAAACGGAACCGGCTGTGTTGTTTTGAAAACCGGCCCTGTTCAGGGATGTTTGTGTGGTGCTAGAATCTCAGCTCGTCGTCAGTACAGCACATCTCTCTGGTATGAGGTCAACTGTGTGATCTAGGATGCCATAGGGGCAACTACCCAGCTACGAGACAGACAGCCATCCATGCCTCTCAGGAATAAGATATGTAGAGGCATTACCCTTTTATCGCACCAGCAATCAGACAAATCATTCAGCTGATATGCTTGCATAACACAAACACATGACACCACAGTCACACATGGAGAAGTTTAGAACGTTTCTCATGTTTGTGGGGAGAGATAGTGATTTAACTGCTTTGCTTGTAAAGGATTAAAGCAACACCAGAGAACTTTTTTTAACTTAAAATAATGTTTCCAAAAATCATTTCAGTGGTTCTTCAACTCATAACAGAGTGAACGGCATTTCTGCATTCGCTTTGAGGCTCTCTACTGGCTATAACCGCACTACGCAAGTTTGCCAGATCTGTAATTCCAACAAGACATAAGGGGACAATTTCACTTCCAACCTGTAGGGGGGTGTAGGTGTTGCTTTAAATGCAATCTTTTTATTTAAATCAGTGAAGAAACTTCAAGGAGACCAAAGCAAGAGAAATCAAATTGTTTACCTTCATAATCAGCACAGTTGCCAATTGCTTATGAAGTTATTTATGGTTTAGAGATGAGCTAAAATCATATTGTAAATCATCACCACCAATGTGCAGCACCCACCTGGGTGATGCCAGATGCTTACCACACATCTGCTTATTAGATGAACATGTTTTTGGTGGCGGGGAAACCAGAGGACCTGGAGTAAACTCACACAGACACAGGAAGAACACACTTGCTCCACACAGAAAGGCCTGGGGCGACCAGGGTTTGGACCCTGTACCTTCTTGCTGTGAGGCCACTGTGCTGCCTGAAGGAAATATTACACCAACTGAGTAAGATCGTAGAATGTTGATGGATCCAGGAGCATATAACATAAGAAGACTCTGCATCTATGCTAGCAGCTCTGTAAGGCTTAATCAGAGGAACTTTGAGCAAGACGCTAATGTCAGAGTGCCAACTTGCTCACAATGACAATGCTAGCATGCTGATGTTAAGGAGATTGACCTGATGATAGTGTTACATGGAACGTGGGAGACCACCAGAGTTGTTGCAAATCATTCTGAGCAAAACCATAAATGTCTTTAGCAAATTTCACAGCAATCTATCTGATAGTTATCGAGACCTTTCACCCAAAACCACATATGTCACATTTGTTGTACCAGGGGAAAAGTCAGGGGATCACCACAGGTCTTAGGATACATCATTTGGAAACCATGAATGGAAGGAAAAAGCATGCCATAATGAACATACAATTCTAAAAGGTAAGGCTGATTAAGCAGTTCCCTTGATGTTTTTAGCTGACTAAACTAAACCCACAATGTTGCTCACATTGTTAATGGTGAAAGCCAAATAATATGGCTCAAGATGGCTAAATTCAGTCTGGATGCAATCCAGCAACATTGTTTATCCTATCTGTGCAAAGAATGTTGTATGTGTCATTAAGAAAAGAAGAAAAAAGAATTAAACAGACAGATGCATAACAGACAGATGCATGATCCCATTAGCAATGTGGCTTGATTCAATCCAAATTTAGAACCAGATCTCAAAAATCCAAACAGAATGCCAAGTTTAATTGTAGTGGTACGATTTGCTGAGGGCAGGAGGCGTTCAGCCAAATCTCATTCCGGTAAGAGGGCTGTGAGATGACACAACACGTCCAGCTCAAACCATCTGCAGAGCGGCTGGTCACACTCAGGATGTGCCAGAGCATGCCAGCAGCTTCCTGTCGGCTGGTCAGTCCCAGAATGTCAGAGGATGTCATCTGGATCAAAGCAAAAGGCCATCAAAGAGTCATTCAACATGGAAAAACAATGTCATGCCAGGCTTCATGAAACCTCCTACTGAGGAGTAGAAAACTTAAAACTGGTTATTGGAAATTGTCGGCATTGTCTAAAATAACATTACTCAAACTAAACAGTGGGAAAAACAGGCTACAGCTAAAGACTTTACAGTAATATATATATATATATATATATATATATATATATATATATACACACACACTAACGTTAGCTTTCCGGTGGAAACTAATAGCAGGCTGCTAGTGTGGAACAGATCGTGCAGGGTCGTAAATCCTCGTACATCCTGATCTGCGCATGTGCAGATTGGATCGTGCGGGCAGAACGGATTGTGTACCGACAGAAATCTTTATTTGAGCAAAGATCAAACCAAGGGTGAGTTCCCCAATGAAAAAGTAATAAATTAATGTATATTGGAGGAAGTCTTGTGTGTCTTCTATCCAGTCTGCACTCTGATCAGGAATGTTACTTAACTTTCCTTACCTTCTGTATCTGACTGTAATTACAGGCCTTAATAGTTCCTGCTTCAGTTTACAGTGCTAACAGAGTGATAGGGCCCCTCTGTGAGGAAAGAAAATCATGTTCATACAGCTATTTTCAGCAGCACTAATGGCCAAGACAAATGTAGATTTCTCTGATACATGAAGGATTAGGAAATGTGTGTTTAATCAAGCTTCGCCTACAGTTTGTTTGCTTGTCCTGTATGCCAAAACTGTTTAGCGCAGAAGAAGAAATGGTACATATTTTTTGGGCTGTGCTGCATGATTGAAAAATGTTGGGCATCAAATGAAATGCCACAATCCAGGTGTGTGTGAGAGTAAATGCTAGCACTTTTTTGCTGGAATGCGAAGACTTGAGAAAACATTTTAAAGGTGGGGGAATGAAAACAACACCGAATGAATGCAGGGCCTCAGAGCGCCGTGTCCGGCATGTGCTGACGAGAGCCAGAGACCAGACCTAATCCGCACTCCCGGCTCAATCGAACGCAAGCACATGCATACATGCAGAAAAGTGCCTACTCATGCACAAACACCCCAAAAAACTGCTAATGTTGCTCAAAACCAGTCAAATGGTATTGGGGTCAAAGTGTGACAACTGTTTTTTCAAATTAATTGCTAATTACCAAACTAGACAGTATATTTACTCAATTACTGTGTTTAGGTACTTGAGTTTTTTTTTTCTTTGTATGATTCTTTATACTTCAACCCCACTACATTTCGAAGGATGTAGTTACTAATCATTTTTCAGATCAAGATTTTAAATCCAAAACGCATGATCAGTTTAGAAATTATGCAATGTTACAGATTAAAGTAATCAACAACCTCTATGGGGCCATTTTTTATAATAAACATTTTAACTGGTGTTACTAACATTTTGCTGCTAATGAGTATTTTTACGTCAAGTAAGATTTTGAATGCAGGGCTTTTACTTGTCATTTTTGATGTATTGATACCTTTACTTAAAGGTCCAGTGTGTAACGTGTTTAGTTGTTTATTACCAAAATCGGTGTTGCTAGTTCAAACTAATTTTTCATAAATATTTACCACCACCATCAATTCCAAGTATTCCTTTTGGATTGAATTTTTCATTTGCATTCACGTGAATTGGGGTAGATGCTCCATAGTCATGCGCCATCTTGAAATACGTTAGCCAGTAAGGGACATAAAGAATATACTGCTCTGCCTTTCGCGTTTTCGCTGTCAAAAGGTAAACTCAACAGGTGTTGCCAATAGGTATCATCGCTCACCGGCCCCGGCAAGTTTGAAGAAGGAAACATGGAGGACCACACACATTCAAAATCCAAATTTCAGGAACAGGAGTCTTCTTCTTTGCCCGGATAAAGAAAAAGGATATTGAAAAGAGCAAAAGACCGTCTTATTGTAGCGTGACGGCTTCCGTAGCTGTAATATGTACTTTGACCTGCATGGTGTGAGAGAGCTGATTACAGTATATGATCCCCACACTAGATGGAAGGCATTCCTACACATTGGACCTCTAAGAAAATATCTTAATACTACTGACTGGATCCAGTCAGGTAAACAAACACAAGCATTTAGTATTAAGGCAAAAGCTAAAAGATGGGTTTAAACATGTTTAACATCTGCTAACAATATTTGGAAAGCATTCGGGCAAGGTGATGCTCATAGGATGACACATTAGGAACAGGAAGATCCTTTGTTTCTGTGAGATGAAGTCATGAAATCACTCCCTTTTTGTGTAAAATGTAACAAGAAAAAAAAATACATTTACAGTTGGGTCCATAAATATTGAGACAATGATACAATTCTAATCTTTTTGGCTCCATACACCACCACAATGGATTTGAAATGAAACGAACAACATGTGCTTTAACTGCAGACGTTCAGCTTTGATTTGAGGGCATTCACATCCAAATCAGGTGAACGGAATTACAACAGTTTGTATATGTGCCTCTCATTTTTTTAAGGGACCAAAAGTAATGGGACAGATTAACAATCATATCAAACTTTCACTTTTTAATACTTGGTTGCAAATCCTTTGCAGTCAATTACAGCCTGAAGTCTGGAACGCATAAACATGCTCTGCCATGCCTCAACTGCAACTTTCTTCATTTCCTGCTTGTTCTTGGGGCATTTTCTCTTCAGTTTTGTCTATAGCAAATGAAATGCATGGTCATTCGGAATCAGGTCAGGTGATTGACTTGGCCAACATTTCACTTTTTTCCCTTTAAAAAAAAAAAAACATTTTGGTTACAGTATGCTTCGGGTCATTGTCCATCTGCACTGTGAAGCGCCGTCCAATGAGTTCTGAAGCATTTGGCTGAATATGAGCAGATAATATTGCCCGAAACACTTCAGAATTCATCCTGCTGCTTTTGTCAGCAGTCACATCATCAATGTATACATGAGAACCAGTTCCATCAGCAGCCATACATGCCCACGCCACGACACTACCCGTTACTCTGATACAAGTGGATCTTTGTCCCATCTGTCCATGGGATGTTGTTCAAGAACTGTGAAGGGTTTTTTAGATGTTGTTTGGCAAACTCTAATCGAGCTTTCCTTTTTTTGAGGCTCACCAATGGTTTACATCTTGTGGTGAACCCTCTGTATT
>NC_045740.1:3501352-3501555 GCF_008692095.1 Etheostoma spectabile
AAGTCTTCTCTTGATTGTTGACTTTGACACACATACACCTACCTCCTGAAAAGTGTTCTTGATCTGGCCAATTGTTGTGAAGGGTGTTTTCTTCACCAGGGAAAGAATTCTTCGGTCATCCACCACAGTTGTTTTCCGTGGTTTTCCGTGTCTTTTGATGTTGCTGAGCTCACCGGTACGTTCTTTCTTTTTAAGAATGTTCC
>NC_045740.1:3501565-3507247 GCF_008692095.1 Etheostoma spectabile
TTGGCCACACCTAATGTTTTTGCTATCTCTCTGATGGATTTGTTTTCATTTTTCAGCCTAATGATGGCTTGCTTTACTTGTAGTGACAGCTCTTTGGATCTCATATTGAGAGTTAACAGCAAATGAAATAGCACACTTAAAATGAACTCCATACCTTTTATCTGCTCCTTGTAAATGGAATAATGAGGGAATGAAACACACCTGGCCATGGAACAGCTGAACAGCCAATTGGCCCATTACTTTTGGTCCCCTTAAAAAGTGTGAGCCACATATGCAAACTGTTGTAATTCCCACACCGTTCACCTGATTTGGAAATATGCTCAAATTAAAGCCAAAAGTATGCAGTTAAATCACATCTTGTTTGTTTCAAATCCATTGTGGTGGTGTATAGAGCCAAAAAGTTTAGAATTGTGTTGATGTCCCAATATTTATGGACCCGACTGTACACCCTCTGAGGACCACATAAGATTATCTTCTACAGGTTACTTTTAGTTGCCCGAGGCGCAATTAAATTGATAAGTAGTCTGTAACAAAGTCACTCACAAGCCAACTTTCCGTTTAATGAGACCAATTTCTGACAAAAATAATCTCTTCTTCTCCTTCAAAGGCACTTACCATCTCCAACAGAAAACACTGTTCAAACTGCTCCAAACAGCTCTATTGTAGTTCAGCCTTTACTTCCTTGACAAACATGTCACTTTGTAACACAGGTTATAATACTCGCCTAGCTGCTAGCATGGCACACCCTCATACTCTGCTTCTGATTGGCTAGTAGTCCTTACCTAGCCACTGTGCATGTGCGACTCCCAACAGAGATGGAATAGAAGTGAGATGCCCCACTCTGTAGCTAAAACAGAGCTCAACACAAAAGAGGAGCTGCAGCAATGTGCAGTACAACTTTTAAAAATGAAACCATGTAAACCTATTCTGACATATTATTATTATGATATATTTCCTTTTATATACAAGTATGAACCTGAAAATGAGCATAATATGAGCACTGTAGGTTTCTGTTTGAGAGGGACGGGGTCATTTGAACTAGTTGACAATTGAAGTGGTGCAAAGGCTCATGAAAAATTGTTCTGAATGGTTTTTGTCCTGGTTAAAGTGTGTTTTAATAATGTTCTGTTAATGTTTTGGATGTGCATTTGTGTTATCTGGGTTTTAGTTTTGTATGGCTGATTTAGTGCTCATGTTTATCTACATTTATTGTTGCACTGTGACCGAGACCCGGGTGGGGACTGATGGGGTCTGAGCAGTGAAGACTCCGTTAATTCCTGTTACATAGACTGGAAACAAGTCACTCAGTTCTCAGAGTGAAACTCTCCACTTATTACAAAACATGGGGAATTTACCATGTCGTGTCTGTGTGTTTTTTCCTTATTTTAAACCATGTACAGTATTCAATACAAGTTTCCTGCAATTATTTTGTTATAAAGAAAAGCAATGTTTATTTAGTAGTAATAAGTAGCTTCATGTTCATGGGCATAGTTGTTGTTTATATGCATGTTTAAAGCTACAGTGCGTAGTTTCTGTCTCCCCCATGAGGGATTCTAAGTAATGAGAACAATACTTTCGGAGCATCCACATGATACAAGCCTTCCGTGATCACGCACCACCCCCACCCCTCCCTTCCCACACCACACAGTTGGTAGTAGCCAAGGAGGAAACTGAGGATTATAAAAACATGATGGACTCTTTAGAAGAGGTTATAAGCATCACTTGATTTTCTGTGAGCTGACAACACAGTTTCTGAACTCAAGCATTCTGAGAAATGCAGAGAGAGTTGTGTGGAGCTAATAGTCTTAATAGCCAGTTGAGGTGGTTCGGGCATCTGGTAAGGATGCCTCCTGGGCGCCTCCCTTGGGAGGTGTTCCAGGCACGTCCAGCTGGGAGGAGGCCTCGGGGAAGACCCAGGACTAGGTGGAGGGAATGTATCTCCAACCTGGCCTGGGAACGCCTCGGGATCCCCCAGTCGGAGCTGGTTTATGTGGCTCGGGAAAGGGAAGTTTGGGGTCCCCTGCTGGAGCTGCTGCCCCCGCGAGCCGATACCGGATAAGCGGTCGAAGATGGATGGATGGATGGATAATAGTCTTAATTAGCTCTGTCGCAACTCATTTGGCAATGGCTTGAATGTAACGGACGTTATCAAAACGTCACATACTAAAGCTTTAACAACAGTGTACACTACATCAACACAACAGTATATGGAGTTAAACTGCACAGGCCCAAAAACCTCTGAATAGTTGTACTTTATGTTAAATTGCAATGTGAGCAGCAGCCAAATTATCCTGCATTATGTCGGCAGGATAATTTAAAAGGCAACCCTTTTTTGTATAGCCCTATTTCTGATACCGTGGGGGCAGAGATTAAGACATGGTGGGCCGCCACTACAAAAACAACAGAGTGACACTAACTTAACATGCTTATTTTAGACAACATGAAAAATATGTTATGTTTGCTAATGATCATTAGTAATGACTACTAATGTAAACTTGATTTGTCTACAGTTGTGTCTTAATCTGTGTTAATACAACTTGAAATGGTAAATTTCACCTTGTGTAAAAAAAAAAAGCTTAGACAGTTTTAGGCAATGGGTTTCCACACATTCTAGTAAAGTCAACTAATTTGGGATAACAGTGCGGGGTATGAGTGGGAGCACTGGCTGGATGATCCTCCCCCCTCGATCTCCATGAGTGCATTATTTGCACAGTTGAAAAACTATTTGGTATGTGGCTTATGAAAACCTGACGAAGTGTTTCACATGTATGGTTCCAATTCTTTCATATGTGGATATTCATGGCTCTGAAATCCTCGATTTCTTCTCTATGCATGTAATCAGACTGTTGACTAGACATGTTCACCATTATTTCTTTTTAGGATGTGCTCCGTAATGCGTCTCTTGTTCCCAAAAATGAAGCAGTAACAGTCATGCCTCCATGAAAAAGTAAGCTGACTTGCCCCATATCCATCACTGAGCAGTTCATTAAAACCCTCCCTCACATGGATACACAGGGAATTCCTCTCCTCTGAGTTCTGTTGTGACCTAAATGGAAGACCACACCTACAAAAATGGAAACATGAGCTTTTCAGAGTGCATGTAGGAAAGTATATTCCTCAAAGTGAAACCATATGACTCAATCCCTTGCTATGTTTTTGGCTGCAACATCGCCAGTCAGGGGAAAAGGTGTTGGGGAACACAGAACTATTCTCAGCACGCAGGCAACTGAAAGTTTATTATGGTCTTCGCACATTTAGGCAAGCGGAGCATGGTCCTTTTCTTTGTAGTTATTAATACAGTATCCCCACATCCCAGTGTGAGGAGAGATTGGATTTAGACAACATTTTGTCCATTCACAGCCACGAGTTTTTGTGTTTACATAGTTTACAGAGGCGTTGAAAGATTACTGTCAAACGTAATAGAAGGGCAAACCATGTAAGTTTGGCGAGTCTGCACTACATGGTCCTCTGCAAAATCAGAATATCCATGGTCTGAACTATAGCCTACCCACAGCCTGATGGCATGTGCGTATCCAGTTGTTTGGGAAAAGGGAATGCTGGTAGTAGTAGGATTATTCAAGGAATAGTTTGACATTTCGGAAAATATTCTTTCTTGTTGAGAGTTAGATGAGAAGAGTGATACCACTCTCATAACAGCTTAGCTGTTTGGTGCTGGGCAGGTAGTGTACAGTGGAATTTTACAGCTTTTTCCATAAAAAATGTATTCTGCTTTGGCTGAAAGCGACACTATGAGAGCATTAAGAAAGGATCAAAACAGTAAAGTTGCGGGTTGGAAAGCTAAAAAAATGATCTAAAACTCACTTTAAAGCTTCATAAAGCCAAGCAGAGCTGCGGATTCTGGTGATTCTTCTACAGTGACTGACCTGTTTTACATTGTCATTTGATACATTGTTAACATAAAAATAACAGGAGCTCCAACATTGCAACTCCCTTTTTTCAAAAGGTAAACTGCAAAGTAGAAATGTTGCATTAGGTATTTTAGGTACAGCCCTTCTCTATTACAATGCACATGCCATGCACCAGTGCATTTAGGAAATATTGTGCCCATTGTTTCCTGTGACAATCTCTCTTTTACAAGTCTCTTGTCATTACTCATCGGTGGCATTCAATTTGTCAACCTAGTTCTTGTAGTCATCTATGGATGTCTGGCTGCACATGCCGTACAGTCCCCCGAGAAGGAATTGCCTGTTCTCCCTTGTCAAAGACATGGTCCCTTATCACAGCTTGCCGAGCTCACATCTATTAAGAAGAACCATCTGCATTGCAAAAGCTCTCCTATATCATTCAGATTTTTCTTACAGTCTCTCCCTTGACTCCTTTTTTTGAGGGAAGATCTATGTAATGCTGAACGAAACTTTTGACGAGCCAGCTCGCCCACTGAGGATGGTTTTTATTATTGCTCCCCTTTTAATTGCTCAACATGCATTACTTATTTAACTTTATAAAGACAGCCAAAGAGGGACCAAATCAGGGGTTCCATGAGTTCCATGAGTTTGTTCCACCTACAAATAAAGTGTTTAGGAGTGTACTTCTAATTTGGATGACATGTTTGCTAGTTACTGTAAATGTCATTACTCTAACATACTTTAGCATAACAATCATTGTGTCTAGTACTATAGCGCCATTTTCCTGCATTTTATTTTGTTGAAGTTTGACTCTTAATCACTCAAGCTAGCTGTGTTTAAAAAAAAAAAAAAAACTACCTGAGAGTGTAAAATGCACAATCCCTTCATATTAATGCACCAGAGAACTATGAGGTGTACGTTACATTGGCTGGGTATGGGAATCACTGCTGAATCACAGTGTTATGTGAACTGGCAGGGAGATAACAGACATTTCTAAAAATGAAAAAATGTCAAACATTATGACTTTAAAGCAGCAAGCCTAAACCAAATCTGTGTACCTTCCTCTGCCCGTCATGGAGAGGATGGATGGGTCCAGGGCCTCCACATGTCAGAAGCAGAAGTTACTGTAGCAGAGAGAGAGAGAGAGAGAGAGCTTTTGGTACACCCTCAGATGGCCCACACCACCCGCTCCAGTCAATGCTCCCAGACACAGGCAGAGGGTGTGGGTTGTTTGGACACAGCTGGTGGTCAGGCCGCTCTGACAACAATCAGACTGAATCATCACTGTTCCAGCCGCTGGATCCCTCCCTCCATAAAACAAAACATACAAACCTTCCTTTGGTTGTATCTTAATAGTGGAATAATTCAATATACTGCTTATTTATTATCACATCCTGCAAGGATGACACCATGTTAGGATTTTTTTCTTCTTCCTCATACTGTTATAGCACATGAAAAGAAAACGTTCCATATAATTCATGTAACTTTTTTGCACTACTTGAAGTGACACTGACTGCTTGAGGGTTTAGATCAGTCTTGGGTTATTTCAGCTGTGGTTTGTGCTCAGGCAAAAGGGTGTTAGTCCTCTGAGCGTGAACCCAACATAAATCTGTACAGACTGTCAGACCTTCTTGTGTTTCCAGTTTGGATTTATGACACTGTACACTTGAAATGCATCTTATTATGGACCAACCAAAGATATCTTGGAGGAATTGACGCAGCAGGGGTAATTTAAGATTAATCATAATGCAATACAATGACACCCTTTATTAAAGCTAACATGCAGCTGCTACTTTTTGGGTAATTTTGGTGTCCA
>NC_045740.1:3507257-3508065 GCF_008692095.1 Etheostoma spectabile
ACATTACTATATATTTTTTTTTTTTCATTACAGTGTGGTGCTGGTGGTCTCATTTGCAACTGTTTATTTAACAGTCTGCAGTCTAGTCATAAGGAAGATTTAACAAATGACAGTGAAATTATTCTGTTTGGACACAATCACCTCTTTTCTTTCTTTTCTCTTTTGCTCTGTTTCACAAACACACACACGCACACGCACACGCACACGCACACGCACACGCGCACACACACACACACACTCCTCCACTCCTCTACCCTGCCAGCCCAGAAGTATGTTGATGACATCTCCTGCTTGGGCAAAGGAAAGGAGCCAGTGAAATGGCTGAGTAAAGAATAGTTAGGAAAACAGTCTGCAGAGTGACTAATGCCTCTTAAACTTGGTCATTCATGACACCGCTTCAATCCTCTCATCATAGAGTGTGTCTCATTCACAGTGACATCTGTCGGGCATTGTTCTGTGTCATCAGCGTAATAACAGTCTGGAACAAGTCTTTTTTTTCCTCTGATGCCTCATTGTAATGCTCATCAGGGTTTGCAGTAACTGCCCTGAACAGTCGTTTACATTAGTTTAAATTTTACAGTTTTTCCATTGGCTTACACACTAAAATCCAAAGTATTAAACAGTTATCAAAATCTTACACTCAAGGAGCAAAACATTGGCCCAGATGTGTACCACTATGAGCATAACGTCAGCTTCACACTGTTTGCAAAACAATACACAGTGATTTGCAAAACACTAAACACACTTGTTTACATTAGACACAGGAGTATATCATGATGTCACTTCCTTGCAATTCCAAAATTACTAC
>NC_045740.1:3508075-3510573 GCF_008692095.1 Etheostoma spectabile
CGATCTGTGAAACACAGCCATCAGGTACGCAAACACATGATTGTTTAATTGTAGACAGACCATTCAGGTCAAAGCAGTATAAAAAGGCATCAGGTAAGTCTAGTAATTTCTGTACTGTATTTTCAGTTTTTTTTCTGATCTTTTTTATTGTTTGTTTTTGTTTTTTTACTGTACTGGATACCATATTTTATGTTTGTCTGTTGTTTGCTGAGCTAACAGTGTTATGCACACTAATCCAGTGAAATGGAAACTGGGACATTTTGTTGTGATTCTCCATGTTAACATGTTGACTGATTTGAGTATGTGGAGAGAAAGAAATTATATTCCCCTCAGTCTGCAGCATTGTTCGTTTGTAGAGTTTGGTGAAATTATTGAATATTTGCCTTTTTTCTGTGTACTTCATTTAAGTGTCCTCCAATCACTGAGAAGTAGAATTGCTAGAAGTGTTTTAGGTTAGCAACAGCAGTGTGTAACTGGTTCAAACTGAATTAAGTCATATGAAACGTATGTGTTTCATATCGTTACAAAATAGTTTTTTTTATATAAATTAGTGTACAGTTTTTGCAAGAGTGTTTCATTTTGCAAACGGTCTGAGATGTTCTGCTGATTGTGTGTGTGGTTGGGCTAATTGTGTGTAGTTTTTTGAAAAAACAGTCCCTCTTTTAAAATAAAGCTTAAGATGGACAATTTTTGAAGTGGGATCCTTTTCTTGGCCCATGCTGACTCTCTGCAACAAACTGTGGCCTAATATTTACCAGAACTTCCCTTAACAATATATTATGCTACTAGTTTACCCTGTATTTATTTCTTCACACTGGCTTGACCAGACCCATTGTACAACTCAATTGCTGTTTCAGTGCCGGCTGAAAGAGGACCATTTGTCTTCATCAAAAAAAGTGTCTGCTGAACATTTGAGCACTTAAACAAGCTTCCTCCATCCAAGCTGTAGAGAGCTCAGTTTTTTTCTCTCTTGCAGGCATATTTTTAAATCCCATTCCATTACAATGGTGACAGACTATATCCTCAGTGATGAACACAGCTCCAACACTCCAACCGCCACCTCACTGACCTGAAAGTGTATAGCTGTAATATCGTGTGTGCCTGTGCACATGATCCACAGCAGTGTCTCAAATGCCTCATGCCTGAAGTAGGAAAGGAGGGCGATGACACTCTCCGATGCTTGCGGCAGTTGGTCGTCTGGGTGCGCAGATCACTCCACACCGCGCTGATTATGCAGGAGACAGTTAAGGAGTGTTGGGTTAAACTGATGGATGAGCACTTGAATAAGAGAAACTGAGCTGTTGACAGGGGTGTATACACAGACGTTCTGCTACACCATCTGAGTGGCAACATCTTTTGTTCCCCTTACAGCTACTCAGACTTTGCTATCACTGATCTAAGTGGCCTCTGTTGTATGACAAACTTAAAAAACCTCAAGGTCAGTGATTTCTGATGGTTGATTCTAAAATGATGGGACACAAAGGGACAATTGGGACACCAAAGTCCTTCTAACTCTAAAGCCAACACCACTTTTGTGACCCTAAAAGTCAAATAACAGTGGTTTAAAAAAGTCAAGCTGTGACTTGTATACAAGAATATGTGAAATTTAGGGTTTTATGTTCTACATCCATGACGAAAACTACAGTAGGACTGACCTCTATATTGCCTGCTATGCAGATGATGCCTAATATAGACTGCATACAATAAGGTTCTTAAACAGGCTGAGTTATGTATTACATTTAAACTACCAAGTTGGTTTGCACTGAGGATTTTATTTTCTCTGACATTTTTGATCTTCTCTACAGTGTTGGCCATGTGCCAAAAATGAAATAGTTTTAGAAAACAGTGGTTTATGTGACATGGGAGATAAGTGTGTAGTTCTGCTTACAGTTTAGTAGGCGGTCTTTGATGTGGACATAGGACATATTCCCTCTCTAACTGCTATTAGAATGTGATGCAAATCTAATTTGTAGGGTTGCTTAAAGAAAGGAGCCTGTAAAAATACTCCAATTTAGTAATGTAAATGCCGACAGCCCTTGATTTTAAGCTTTACTGTCAAGGTTGGACCCAAACTAAGAAAAATATGAAAAACATTATTCATCTGCAGTGTGAAACGGGAAATAATCATGTCACCTTTATTACAATCACAATAAACTCTGAATTTACTTGATTCAGCAAAAATGAATGAAGTAAAAGTCAACAGCAGCCTATCTAAAGCAAAGCCTTCATTTTGTTACAGGCTGCAAATTGTGACTACATAGCGTGGAAGACTAAAACCAGGTTTTGATTGATGCATTTCAGTCACAATCCATCACCGTTTCCTCAGTCACAATCACCCACATGTCATCTCACCAGAAAACATTTGTCTGAATTTACAGCACATGGCAGCTTTTGAAAATGAGTCATAAATGTTATAATAGTTTGTCTCTGAACGTCCCAGAAGACTGGTTGTTAATGGGCCAGCATGACCCGTTTGTGTGTGTGTGTGTGTGTGTGTG
>NC_045740.1:3510583-3511207 GCF_008692095.1 Etheostoma spectabile
TGTGTGTGTGTGTGTATGTGTGTGTGTAAACCTGCAACATAACCTTCCACACCTTTATAAATAAAGAATGTACACAGAGGCTTTGCCACATAAACACACACACACACGCGCGCACACACAAACAAACACACACATGCAGGATCCAAGGTAATGAAAGTTTCCTCAGATATCAGATTCAAGTAATTCCTTGCGTGGCACAAATGGAGGATTGTTTTGTTAATTTCAATACGTCAAGTGTGTGAGTGTGTGTTTTTAGAAGCTGATCTCAGGGGGGAATCCTCTTTTTGGCTAATTAGACAGATCCGTCCCTCAAAGGCCACATGTTGGCTTATTTCAGGCTAAAGAAGTGAAATCTCTCTAGTGACACTTTTAATGAGTACAGTGTACAATAGAAATCACACAATGGAAATGGTAACGATGTGCTGTGACAGTAGTAATAGCTGGGTCATTAAGAGAAGCACAGAAGCCCTGTAGCTTTCTTTCATTGTTCCCACCTCATTAAATTCTAACTGAGTGAGAGACGCAGATCGTTTTGAGAGCAAAGGCGATCAAATGAAACAAAAGCCACTTGATGCCACTTGGTTTGTCTGTGTGTGTGTGTGTGTGTGTGTGTGTGTGTGTGTG
>NC_045740.1:3511217-3563598 GCF_008692095.1 Etheostoma spectabile
TGTGTGTGTGTGTGTGTGTGTGTGTGTGTGTGTGTGAATGCTTACAAACAGTAAGCAGGCCGAAGACACAGAGACTACTCTGTCTATTCTGGCCTCCTTCCTTCAATTCACACATTTGGTTGTCAGTGTTTGGTTGGCACGAGCGCATCTAAGACACTACTTTCACGGCCATCAATATGAAAAAGGCATTATGGGTATATTTTTTGGAACAGTGGAAATAATCCTCATCAGAAAAACTACCAAATCAGTTGTTCCCTTTCTGTTGATTCACTCGGTACAACACATATAGTCGGGGTATCACGCCCACGCATGACCTGCACGAAGACACCTCATTTCATGCCTTTAAGACAGGTTATTTGTGGTGATGTATGCTAGGTCCTGCCCTCTTCACCGCTCTAAGAACACCTCTTCCGCGTCGGGTAAGCTAACTACTGCTAGTTAGCTCTGTTTCTTTCGTGTGCTACTATCTCCAGGTTAGCATAACAGCTCTTTTTGCTGTTAGCCAATGGCTTCCTGCTAAGCGCAAATGTTGTGCCTATTGTATCCACTGGTTTTGTGTCTTGCTATGAGCACAAAGCCTAAACAGTCAAAGAAGAAGTCTTTTGTTCACCCCCGTCATCAGGGGAGTGGCTTCTCTACGCTAGGAGAGCGTTGGCTGAGTCCAAGTCCTGTGCATTTCATCCCCAGCTTCGGCACTCAACCCTGGAGAGACTGGTCTCTTTCGTGGAGAAAGTACTCGGAAAGACTACGATCGCACAGCAGGACCCCCTCCTGTCTGAGTCGAGGGACTCTGCTCTGTCTGTGTCCGACGGTGAGGAGCTTTTGGTTGAAGCCCTCGCTGATAAGGAGCATGGTGACAGGCTAGTAAGGTCAGGCCTTAAAGACATGCTGGACATCGGCTTGGACATGTATAGTTTATCGGAGGATTAACTGGAGGATTTTTTGTTGGGCCAGTACACCACCGCTACTGTGCCGGTTGGCCAGGACGATACATCCTTCTTCTCGCTGTACTGCGCTGTAGTAGCCCTCTCCTCCACTGGCCCAAAAACCATCACAGTTCGCAGCCTACCCATATCTCCTGACTTTGTTTCAGAGTTAACCTCATCAAGGAGCAAGCCTCCGACTACTCGCATCATGGACAGTATTTGGATCCTGATGGAGCCAAAAAGCTTGCTTGGTCAATCTTCCACCTATGGAGCCGTCCTTGGCAGCTTATCTGGCCCAGTCCCACAATCAGGGTGGGACCCACTACCCTACCATCCAAGCACTGCTGGTTCTCCTCTTCTCAGCTGGAGAAGGTTTACTGAGCGTAGGCAGGCACCGCTCGTGCGCTGAACTCCGTCACCATGCTTCAGACATATCAAGCCATGTGTTTGGCGGAGTTGGGGCAACAATGCCGGCCAACAGTCTGCTGGTGCCTCTTTTCAACGAGATCTGAGTTGTGTGTCCCGCTGTGCAGTGCTTTCCCTGGACAGAGGGAAGGCGGCTACAGTGTTTTCACATGGACACTTGTGGCTGACCCTCTCCACTTTCCAAATAGGGACAGGGTCATATATTTGGATGAGCCAGTGTCTGCTGAGGGCTTGTTTGGGCAATCAATGCTATTCAGGCTAAGGAAAAAGCAGACCGAGGCTCTGTGCAGCATCATTCCCAGACGTGATGGGAAACCCAAGCAGCTATCCACATCTCTCAAGCCTGTGATACTGTGTGAGTCAGCAGTTTTCTTTCCTCGGGTTGGAAATATGCCCAGTTTTCAGCCGGGAACATCTGTCACAGCGCAGAGTGGCCGACGATTTTACACAGTGGGTATGATGGCGTTATGATCGGAGAAGTGCCGCTTGGGCTGTTAAAGATGCAAGTGTTTAAATGTTGGACGCAATCTCATAGGCTGCATGCGCCACATCACCTCCAGAAAAGGCTGACAATAACTTCATGTTAGCGCATTCATGGCCCAACACAAACCTGTATGCATTTCCGCCGGTGGAAATGGGCTTTGGTGCTTGAGGCTCTAAACAGTGGCTTTCTCACTGGATTGTGGAGGCCATCTCCCTAGCATACAGCAGCAGTGGTCGTCCATTGCTTCACGGTGTGAGGGTTAGATTCTATCGTTTGGATGTCACTGTCCCTTTGGTTGCTCACTGTGTTCTGTCTGCCGGTCTGCGATGCACAAGAGTGCTGTAGGTTTTGTGGCTGCTCTGTGGGGCATGAACACATGTCCAATACTATATGTGTTGTACCAAGTGAATTGGCTAGAAGGGAACAAAATGTTATCACTATAACTTCTGCTCCCTGAAGGAGAGGAACGAGGTACAACACTAGGTTTCCCCACTGCACAGCTGGGCTCGGTGAAGAGCGGCAATTGAACTGAAGGATGACTGTGGTGACGGTGTTTATATGTGCAGGCGGGGCCTAGCAAATGTCACCACAGATCATCTGCCTTATAGGCGTGAATGGAGGTGTCTTCAGTCAGGCCATGCGGGGGCATGATATCCAATACTGTATGTTTTGTACCTTGTTCCTCTCCTTCAGGGAACATAAGTTATAGTCATACCATTTTGTTTGTTCAAATGCGTAAAACAACCAGTGTATATTGCAAGTGACATCCTGTTATGAGTCTCTTTAGAGATTGAAATGAATGAAGCAATATTAACAAACAGCATGTGAAAAGGACCGAAAATCACAAGCAGTTGGCTTCAAATATGGTGTTATAATGTTGCCAAGCATGGGTGGCCATGATTTCTGGGTAATGTAGTTTAGTTTGGGAGTTTGACAAGGCCTGAGTGTCTGTGTGGAATTGGTCCTGTCTGGAGACTCATCCAACCCCAACCTCAGTTTGTCCCCAGCCCAGGGGGATGAAAGGCGACACCTCCTGCCCACAGCCTTGTGTTTTATAAACTGCTAAACATACTTTCCATTCACTATTACCATCTAATCACACCAACAAGGACGAGCGGGCAGTTCCACATGTCTACAAATTGTCTATATATAGAGTCTTTGTAATGGCTGTTTCCATCTCTATTCAACTTTTGCTCGTTAGCATACTTCATACCCCCATTCTGTTTTTCACTTTTTCAGTATTTTGCTCCCTCTCCTTTTACTTGTCCGAGGGATGTTTTGACATTTCCGCTGTTTATATCCTCCACAGGCACAACCATCTGCGGCTGTCCCTGACCACACTGTGTTGTCCCCCAGGCAAAGACCCATGTTATTATCATCCAGAGCAACATGCATAGAGTGGAAAAGGATTGTCACAACCACAAATACACCAGTTTTACATTAGGGCTGCAGAGCTGCAGAGGGAAGCGCACACAAATCCCTCATCCTGGCTCAGCGCTTGGTCGGTGAAATAAAACAAAGGCAAGCGGCGAGCCCGAGCAGGGATGGGGCTGCTGATAAAGATCTGTCAATGGCGCATTTCCACGGGACAGAGGGAGGGAGGGATAAAGAGAGGGAGAAAGGAGAATTTAAGCGATTGTGGAAAGGGTAGCAGCACAGGGGCCCTAAGTTTTCCAGAGTTGCAGAAAAAGCTGTTGCTGGACAAACAAGCATCTCCAATTGAAACATGTTCCTCCAAAGCAGGTTGTCGAGCGAGGAATTTAGGCAATGGGGCAGATTCCTCTGAGAGGCAGCTACCCTCAGACTACCTTTCCAAGTAAACCCCCACCCCCCAAAAAAACATTCCCCCATCAGCCTGTCAGTCCTGCAGAGGTGCAGACAGAGTTGTGCTGGCGCAGTCCCAGGTTGATGATCCTTAGGATAACTGATCTACAAGATCACGAAAAAGCCTTGCATGGAAAGACACCTTTCATCAGAGCAAATTCCTCGATCACGGTGTCATAAGTTGAAGTAAAATGCAGAAACCTATGCCTGCTAGTGCTGATACTAGAACCAGGGCTGTAAATCTTGTTTTCTGTTTTTTTTGCAGCTTTGAATAAGTCTGTAAAAAGTAATGTGTGGTACGTAAGGAGTCGCCCAGAAGTGCGGCTGACCTCATTTTGTTAATGTATTTTTTTGTGGCGGAACAAAGCTGCTGATGGTTCTTTACTGAAGCAATATGACCTGACGTTGAATTCCACAGACACACATTAAATTACAGCCTAGTGCCGCTGAAAGCTGCACAGGATTGCAGTTGTAAATGTACAGACACTATCCACTGGGTCAGACCTTTGCAAATGGTTCTCATCGCCAAGTAAAGAGAGGATAATGCTGAAAAGGGATTATATACGAGGGATAATAATTTGTGCCGATAGCTTCCAGGCGACATCTCTCAACCACAGCAATTCTTAAGCTTGTGTTAAGTGTATAAAGGTGTCAATTTCTTCATCAGTTTCTGTCCTGGAGTTCGATCATCATGCGATCACACACACTGGCTATATCTATAAATGAAAAACTGCCTGGACTATAATGTCAGTCTACCCAAGTTATTTTAAAAAGGGGATAACTGCTGGGGGAGATGTCTCTCAGGAGGTGTTGGTTGCAGTCTGGATTTCCAGAAAAGTAGTGTCAAGGAGCCGCTAACAGTGATTCAGAAACCTAACACTGGAGCCAGTGTGCTAGTTATGATTGGATGAGGTCTGAAGACTCAGACAGGGAGGGAGAGATTGAGCAAATATAGGAGCATCATGAGTCCTTAGTGAAGACAGGGGGAAGGAGGAAGGAAGGAAGGAAGACATTATAGATACAAGAAGAAAGTAGAGGCAGAGGGAAAGCAGAGGCCCTCTTATGTCCCTTATCTGGGTAACATAAGGAATCTTAATAGTAGTGCAGGTTTTGTGCTCTGCGCTATCTCACAGGCGACAGTAGGACGGCCTGGGGAATGCAGCATGCCTAAAGGAGCTTCAATCCACAGCTGGGGAATTAATAGCAGAAGCATTTCAGTGACTGGGATAAGAATGAAAGGCTGAGGGTGGCCACACAGTTGGAAAAAAAAAGCAACGGAACCCAACATCAGGGTCTGATCCTATGACAATTTATGTTTGAGCCGTAACATTTAGAGGGGCGTGAAACTTTAGCAGGGAAGCTGGCCCACACAAACAAATAAGCACACTGAATTGTTAGAAAAGAGATGATAATGCATTAAAGTCAGATCTGTTTGGGGGCAAGGCTCGGTCAAACCCTCTCAGTGTTTGTCTTTCACCCAACTCCCTGGTTCTCCTGCCTAGAGGCCTACAAACCTTCCGCAGTCAGCTTGCCTGGGACTGGGAGAGCATTGTGTACGTCAGCTAGTGCAATCACTCAGACTCTCCACCTGCATGTGCACATTCCCTGCTGAAATCACACAAAATAAGGCCCCACAAATTGGCCAAAGATCAAAGTCATGTTTTGGAGAAGCACCACCTCTGACCAGCCTTTAATAGGGTTTGGATGGTTGTATGACATAGAAACATCTGTAAAGGTGCCTAGTTGTGTATGTAAAACCAGTAGTAGAGTTATTTTATCATAATACTTTTTTCATCCCAAGGCTTATTTTAAAGTGAAAATATTATTATGTTAAACAATATACATTTCAGTGAGCAGGATTATTTTATATATTACCCTCCTTCGGGATATATCTAAATCAAAGAGTGGAACCTTTATTGGACATTTTTTCAAGGATGCAGCTTATTGGGGAGAAAAGTAGAGGTATGATTGCATATGACAGATACATTACAGGAAAATATATTATATATAACTTTGAACAACTGCTGAAATGCATGTGCTCTGGCCAAATGAAAGCATCTACCGAATGGTTAGAGAATTCCCCTGTACTCCCTCCTGCTCTGCCTGCATACTATTAACAAACAATGTCACAGAAGTAAACCCCAGTAGAGATACGGGGATGGAGAGGCCAGAGGATACCATGACACCACTACGAGCAGTTGGTTGCTACTTCTACCCTGTAACAATTCCTAAATTAGCATGCTGTCAGCAAACAAGCCTTCTCTTGTTTCAGTGAGTGTTTGTAGTTATTTTAGAAGAATTTCAGGAGAGCCAATTAGAGACAACAAAGGCTAAAGTGTAACATATCAATTATAATGGTCTGGTATTTACAGAGTGCTTCATCAGCAAGCTAAATAGAATGCCAACAGCCTATTGTTCTTCTAGCAGATCATGTAGACCATGGAGTCTATTACTGCCATTCTCTTTGGGCTTCTACAGAAACAGTGGGAACTAATCAGAGACTGACTGGTGAGCTTTATCTTCAGCTCATGCATTAACTTGTTTGTTTTAGTAATGTGATCCCATTTGTCAATCTGTGACAAGCTGTCCAACAACAGACTGAGTAAAGCTGGGCCTTTTGGGTCTCTGGGGTGACCAGTGGTCCCTAATTGTTCACCAGTGTTTAAATATGGACAGCAGCCAGGTGACTGGTCAAGAGGTCCAGCTGCTCTGTTGACTGGTCCCGCCTTAATTTCCCTTCCAGTCTCTGTCCCAGTCACTTGTTTGTTTGTTTTCCATCCCTATCTCTTAAGCTCACCTATTCCAGTGTGCTAATACCCCAGCAGGTTAGAATAAGTCATAACTTGCATCAAACTGTTTCAGCAAAATTAGTTTACACACGCAACTTCATATTCACTCAACCTGAGCCCAAGCAAACACGCAGCCACACATAAAAAGTAGAGCAAACATGGAAGGCAGAGCGAGCCACTTGATTAGGACCACACTCACTCAACCTGGCAACCAAGGTTATAACTGCATTATTGTTGGTGGCTTAAATAGAGACTTGTAACTCTTAGGCAGCTGAATTAGTGTAATTTCAGGCCAAATATCACATAACTAAAACTTGTGTTCTTGAATGTATGTCACTGTTTACCTCTTTACCTCTTAACTGGATGCATTTACACTTTCTGAGTGTGAAATATAGATACAAATGGAAATTGCTGAATGCAGAATTCCCACAAGCTTGTAAAACTGGGTCTCCAAATCAGTGGTCTGACTTTGAAAAATGCTCCATTGCTGTTTCTGCACAGCTGAAAAACACATTGGTTCTCTTTAGGGATTTTCTTTCAATAATTAATATGAAAAGAGCTTCAATTTAAAGACAAATGTTCTGGAAGGCAGATACAGAAGAGTGCAAAGAACGACAAAGAAAATTGTCAAGTAATTGCACCTACGTGGATTTACATGCAAACAGTAAATAGCACTTTTAAAGAAGAAAGTCATCATCTTCTGTAATTAAAGCAGATATGTTGGTGATCTCCTGTTTCAGGGGTTTCAGTGCCTTAAGCTCCTAATCGTGTTAGAGGGTTCGACAACTTAGCCAACGCATTCACTGGTGCTCTGTCCCCTCACGACAAATACAAAACAGCTGCTACGGGGAAAAACATATATTGGTTTGTTGACCAAGTGGGGCACTTATGCTCAACAATTCAGCAGGATTATAATTTGTAATAATAATTTCATGGGGGGAAAGTCACACGTTGTTATTGAGAGATATGCTGGAAAGCATGTTGATCATCTTTATGGGTCAAAGTCATGTGAGTGATGCTGCTCAGTTGTTTTTTCCCAACGCCGCCATAAATATCCCATTAGATAAGCTGGAGATAAGCTCTGAAAAGACACAAGATAAGTGATTGAGAGAGGTTTAACATTCAGGTTAAGCCAGTTGAACATTCTGGTTTAAGGCAACATGGCCCTGCAAAATAGTCAGTGGTTTGAAATGATATCTATTTAGTTTACTGCTGTGTTAACAAAAACCTGACATACACACCTAATTTGTTTTAGAACTGTCCTTCTTTCAGATGTTGTGCTGTAACTTAAGTTCAAGATAATGCTAGCAGGGATATATTTTTTTATTTTTGGCCTATTCTATCCTAGTTAGACTTCAGTTTTGAAATAAATAAATATATAGATTTATGTCGAAAATATCTACATATAGAAAGTATATATTGTATATAAGTACATCAAAAACTCTTAGCTCGGATGCTAAAATGACAAAGACAAACAAGAAAAACATTTTACGGTTAGATTAATGTAGGTCTTGTTTTTATACATTATGATCTTGTTATTTTTTTTCTTTGTTTTTACCTTGAAAAGTGCCTTTGAGTACCTTTTAAAGCGCTATATGAAATAAATGTATTATTATTGTTATTATTATTAATGGTTCTCTTAGTTCTTTGTGACCCATTACCCGGTCTATGTGATGTGATTGGTTAAACGAGGTACCACTTATGTGATACCTTATTCAGATTAGCTTCAATTCTATAAATCATCCTCATATCTGTAGCTCTGCTAAAGAAGATGCACAGTGAGCGGTTGCAGTGAAGTACAATAACAAGCTTAAGTACACTAGCTTATTACATATATGTCCATCTGAACTCGACAATATGTTCTATTGCTTAATGCCAGGATTGTGTAGAGAATGCCAGACTGACTGAGCTTGCTAAAGCTGTTTTTACTTAAGATGCATTCACGCACTCAGATCTATGTGATGGTCACTGGGTCGTAACCGAGGTCAGTCAGAGATGTAGCATCTGCTCCAGTGAGAAAGAGACCCATGAAAGTCAAAGGGCACGCAATTAAATGGATGTATTTGTCACATTTATGTTTCATGTTTCAACAGTCATGTTTTAGAGATGGCAGAATTCCGAAGACGCCTTCAGATCTTGATTTCAGATACAACAAAACATCCAGATTTGGTTGAGTTGTTTGGGGGCGCAGTGTCACTCTTGATGTTATGGAAAGGCCTCATCTGGGTCACAGGAGGTCAGAGAACTCTCTAAAGGCCCACAAGTCAAAAGTTGTACCTTAGTGGTATTTAGGTTGTCATGTGCTGGCAACCTGACATGTGGTTAGCACACATGACTGCAATGGTGCCAGAAAATTAATGAAAACAGTGGGCTGATTCTGCTAGCAAAATTAAATCTACAGAAAACAACCTTTTGCGTAACTTTGAATGCAGCTCAAACCTGATATTTACAATTGCATTGTGCTCATGCACTGATTTATGGGTGGTGGCCTTTCTCTTCAAATCTTTGATCACCCCAGAACATTTTGTCTAACTCAATAGACAGCTAGGCCATAGCCTCTTTTCAGTGTAAGCATATAAGCTTACCTTTGATGGCACACTGTAAATAGGAGTAGTGTTACAGTCTGTGCGGAAGAACATAAAGCACATTATAAACATTTCATATTGGTGGCATAGGGACAAATAGATTTGCAAAAAAGATCATATTTCGATACCTGGTTACAAAGTATTCGCCCACAAGTCTTAGTGTTTTTTGAACATGAATTAGTGGAGTTGTTAATATTCAAAACAGAGAAACATCACATTTTTAAGTTCACAATGTGTTTTATATAGCCTTGATAATGTAAAAAGTTCACATAAAGGTAAGGACAGCCTGTAGGTAAAGGCAACAGAGGAAGATTAACTCACTTAGTAGTTTTAATAAACTTAAATTACGCAAACACTTCTGGAACTCCCCGCTGTAGCAGCAGGAGTTAAACTCACAAGAACATTTGTCCACTGAGCTCCAGACTGGACCGTCTCACCAGGATTGGTGGGGGCTGCTTGTTTAAGCCAATAGGCAGGGAGCAACGCTAATGTCATTCCACTGTGACGGCCGAGAGGAACACCATAGCGCACCGTGCGCCGCTGTAATGACTGAGATGTGGTGACAGCGGGTGAAGTCAGACCAGGCTCCTTCAGCGCTCCTCTCCAATGCAGCCAGTATTTGGAGTTTAAGCTTATCGCTTTGCACAGCTCCGGGTTTAGCTTTGCGGCATAGTGGTGAACCCTCTCTGGACTTTTCATCGTATGCCAATGAGACGCAGCGTGAAACGCTTTTCTCACTTCAGGAATATTGGTTCTGGATCCTCTGTTCACTGCGACTGAACGCTTTTGGGGTGAGCATTTTAACTCTTCTTTTTTTCTTTTTGTTTCTTTTTACTTTATTTCAGAATTCGGTGCCGCTTTTAAAATAATTTCACTACGTTGCACCAGTCTATATTTAGTATTGTTGTAGTCACTTTATTTTCAGGTTTTTCGTAGTGGTGAAGAAAGATTCGACCTCATTGTTGTGGTTTTGATTAAAAAAAAAAAGCCCTTTCAACAATATATAGTAGCCTAGATAAAACAGCAAAACTCCCAACAGTGCTATAGAGGCTACTTGTGTCAGCCCCCAAAAGTCATCACACTGGCTTTCATTTTACAATCCTCTGCGCTTTTACGCAGCACCATTTCACTTTCCCTGCATGTTAACCTCATTTCTCTGACGCTGAAAAAGCTTGGTTCAGAGACGGGTGGAAGTGTGGAGTCCCCCCTGGCCTCCAGATGTATGGACTCAGCTGTCGCCTGTCACTTTGGTGACAACTGCTCGGCACTTCGTGACCGCCGCTTGTCCGCCACTGCAAGGCTCCATAGCTGTCAAGAGTGCTGTTGAGTGAGGGAGAATGTGGTCAAGAACCCTGGCCACATAGGCTACAGTATGAGAAGTCACTCTCACTTTATGTAAGTCCAACCATGATGGATAAGGAATGGCTTGACCAAAAAATTGCACTAGCTGCAAAAAAAAGTTTTTTATTTAAGTAAATGAATACATCTAGCAACTTGTTTGAACTAGAAATCAAATTTTAGAGAACTTTCTTGCGTCAGGTTTTATCCCCCTGAGAGTGTGATCTGCACTGTTTCTTGATAAAAATCTAAAGAAAAATGAAATTGAGCATGAGCATAGAGAACTTATTATGAGGGCATGTTTGCAGTGCAGTCAGCTTTTTAAAAAAAAAGAACCCTGCATGCTGCTTGAGTGAATTCATCACTCCTTGTGGACCTTGCGCAGAGCTAAACATGCCATGAAGCGTTTCCTTTGGAGAACAATGACACACCCTCAAGTTTCAAACATTTCCATTCTCAGCTGTGACAGAAAGTGCAAAACCTACAAGGCACAGGAGAACAGTTACTTTTATGTTTTACCAAGGCAGTCTAAGATAATATTTTGCTCTCGTAGGAACACAGTAGACATCACTTTAAACCATTATGTCCCTTGGGGGCTGACAGAATGACATACCCACTTGGCTCAGACCAAACACACAAAAAAAGGGAATTCAGACTGGCCTAAAATCTGCTACTATGACCACAGCTGACAGAAACAGATGACTGCTGATACCAGAACAATTCTGAAGCCTGACAGCTAGGTGAGAGGAAGGACTCAGGAAATGCCATGGTCTTTATTTGGACACGAGGGATAGCTTGTGGAAGTAATTTGAGGTATTGCAGGACTACACAAGTCAAATGGATTAAAATACATTAAATTACACCTTGGAGCATGTTGAGAGTACAAAGGAGGAAATGCAGGTTCTGCACAATGTCAGCAATTTAATTTCAAAGTGCAATCCACCAGGTCAAAATATTGCTGTAATTGCACCACAAGTTGTTTGGAAATGTGGTCACATCCATCCATGATTGCAGCACTTTTAACCATGCTATCAGAGGTATTTGTTTGTCCTTGGCCAGTAAAGAAAGAGGATACTGAAAGAAATACTCTGAGTGAGTGTGAGTGTTGTGGACAGAAACACAGAGGGGACAGAGCATAGAACCAAGGTGGTGGTGTCACCTAGTGGCTAGAATAAAGGTTGACGCTTTCACTGCCAAGGAGTCTCAGAAACTCATCAGCAGTCTTGTCTTTACAACCTGAACTACTTCACATATTTATCAAAACAAGAGTAAACAAAATCACTTTTGAGGTTTTGTGTAAGCTAAAGACAGCTGTTCAACACAAGCCATTGTAAGTACTGGCATACAAAATGAAGGCCTATATCTGAGACCCAGCATCTAATGCAGAAATAAAAGTTCTGTGTTGTCATACATATTCTAAACTGTTATTGGATGTATCAACATAATGTATATCTGTTCAAATCTGGGTCTCTTGCTTCACAGCTGCAGATAGATGATCTAGCAGGAAAGGCTTGTTGTAGGGGAGATGTGAACTGAGCTCTTACTTTCAATAATCTGCTGCAGGTGAGAATTCTCTGTGAATATCAAGTTATTTATAGACCAAATGATTTAGAAGTGGTGTTTTTGGAGCAGCTCCACATGTCACACTGCACTTGTTCACATCTCATTTCCAAAGCCCCGAATTGAATCAAAGGTACCATTAATAGTATCAAAAGACTTTAAAAGCATATTGTTATACATGTGAGAACACAAGAACAGAAGGAAATAAAATAGCTGGCCTTTGCATACATTTTCTTGGACAGAGCATAAAGAAACCGTTCCTGATCCTCCTCTCCCAACTGGATGTTTATGAGTGCTCGCTTAATAAACGTGGAATATGTTGATGGTTTATTTGAGTACCAAAGTGCACAGAGGATGTAGGACTCAGCAGCAGAAAAGGCCTGGTTTTTGTATGAAACACAAAATGTACCTTTCGACTACAGGACTTAGCTAAACATTAGCATACTTGTGTGCCTTTACATTAGTGCACAGCAAGAGTGGTGGAGCTGGAGACAAATCGCAGACATTTAGCCAGTCTCAGGCACAAAAAGTGGGGGATGTTGTTGCGTGTGTGTGTGTGTGTGTGTTTGTGTGTGCATGCGTGCATGCGTCCGAGAGAAGCACATGGACAGAGACAAAGTGGTCACCTATATGTGTGTATAGCTGCCATGCGCATACACTCTCTGACACCTACAGACAGACACCCAGCTGAGTGTGAATGAGCAGAATGTAAGTCCCAGTGCCCGTGTGTATACGTTTCCCACTGTTGATTTAAAAAGCCCAGTACCAGTGAAATGTACACACAGGTCTGTTTGTGCAAAGCTAGAATGAATCACCCTTGCGTCCGTGTAAATCGTCTGGAAGCCAAACACTCTGGCAGCCTTTTATCCCCAGACGCGGTCCAGCTCACTACAGCAGGACTAAAAGCAGACGGGGACAGGGCCGTGTGTTGTGAGGATCTGTCAGAGGACGCCAGTCTTTCAAGACTCTGGATGGGGAGATGTGGCATGGAGTCGGGTTGCCAATAGACAAACTCCAGAGAGCAAAGCGCATTGACTGTAAACTGTTTGTGGTATGTTGGCAGGAGGCTGGATGAAATATGGCTTGTTTAAACGCTGGTGGTCCATGAATCTGTGGTCACTGGGCTCGGCTGAATGGACGGTGGCCTGGATGGTCAAATGTAGGGCACTGTTACACTGCTGTTGTAGAAATTAGGATAACCACTGTGGATTACTGCTGTCTGTGCCATGCTGTAAAATTCTCCTTCCTGTAACTTTCAAACGGCATCATACATGAGACTCAGCGCCTGCAGCAGTGGCACACATTGAATCCACATGCAAAGCATTATTCTAAAGTGATTAAAGGTAGCTAGTGATTTAGCGCTTCCAGGCACAACTCTGTTTATTAGGAGATGCAGGATGATGTTAGAGGAAAATGGGTTTGGCTCTCACACTGGAGCTTAATGCCCCAGCAGATCTCTGGGAACCACATGGCATAATTGCGGGACTAACCATCAGACCACCACTATGATGAAAGTCATACTTGACACACATGTTTTGTTATCACCACCACCATGTATAGGCATGATGCTCAGCTCTGGATCCTGCATGATAGCCATGGTGCATGGTACAAAGATGGTTATTATCGGAAAGTTCATTTGACCCAGTCTGATACAGACATGGCCGACTGCAGGAGGGTGTCTTCTCCTCTGACCTCCACGTCTGTAGGGATCCATCCAAGCAATCACATCATCAAGGGCTAGAAGCAAAAGAAAACATATTACCCTGAGATAGTCATTAAAAAGCCTAGCTCATTTCCCCAGCACACAACAGGGGATTCAGCCAAAGCTTTCCGGACCCACGGCTGGGAATATGCAAAACACACACACACACCCTTCCCCTTCTTGTGGCTCTTGTTCCTCCTTTCCTGTTGGCATTGTCACAGCGGTGAAGTCAGTAAGCGTGGATGATATAGAAAAGGTCAACAGGGTTTGGACTGACAACAAAGGTATTTTCTAAGATTTTTTTGGAAAAGTTACAGTTTCAGACAGTGGGGACAGTCCGCCAGAATAGTCCTCTCAGAACATTTCCTCATTAAAACGTTATTCCTGTCATATTTTATGATGGCATAATTTAAGTTTGGAAAGAAATGTATGCACACAAGAGAATTCACAAACACACAGTGCTGGATTTAATCGTGAGAACCAATTTGCATAACTCCTAAAATACATCTTAAGAAGATTAAAAAGATCACAAAGCAATAAATAAATACCTTATCCTCTTTCGGCTCACACTGGAAAAGATTTAAACCTCTGCTTCTTCTTCCTTTTCTTTTTAACGGAGGCATTTTTCATGTGAGCTAATTCAAAGATAATTCCTTAATGGGATCCAAGAATAACAAGTGCTCTGTATATCACCAGATACTGCATGTACATGAGACCCCTTCTTATTTTATCTCAAGCATTACATTAGTTTAGCTCCAGAAGTGGTGCACATTGACAGGGCTGGATATCAAGAACAGGTCTGGAAGTGAAGCTGACTGGAAATTTATAACAACTGGCACGATTTACAATTGCTCAAAACAATGTTTGGACCCACTGCAAGTCCATCTACATTGTGCATACTTTAATGTGCTTGTCTTTATGATGGTTGGGATACAGCCAAAGTAATTTCATGCAAAGCAGGGGGGCCAGATATAAGATATAAGAATGCATCAGTTTTGAGGCCCTGACACACTAACCCGATAATCGGCCAACGGACAGTCTGGCGAGGTCGGTGACTCGGGTCTGTTCCGTGTGTTCCGTGCCGTCGTCCGTCGGAGGGGCCGGCGGCCTTCATTTTGGTCGACCTGACATGCTCGATCGGAAGGCGGTTTCTGCCGGCAGTTGGACTCAAATGACCAATCTGATAGGTGGAGTGCTAACCTGGAATTGAGGGGCGGGATGTGCTTGACTAGACTCTCTCAAAATCTGACGAAAATCTGACCTTTGTCAATCTGAAATAAAGGCCGATGCAACTGCATGGTCTATTTATTGCTTAAAATGTTTTCAGAAACACGTTTCAGTGAACTATTTTAGTAAAATATGAGATTGATTGTTCATCTGAACAAGCCGCAATGACAGTCTGTCTTGAATTTCCAGAGATACCAGTCCCACATGACGCGTTCATCCAATCAACTACCGTTGGCAGTTGGCATCGGTGTGTTCCGAGGTTCTTTTTTTGGCTAACTCGGGGAAGCAGTCCGTCTGACTGCCTTTTCTGCCTATGGCCATGTCAGGGCCATTTGGCATTTTGCTTCAAAATCAGTTAATGTTGGCATTGAAAACTCAAGTAATTAAACACGTGTAAAACAGAAAGGTGTGCAAGGCCAGGACATAAACATATTGTTCTTAATTTTATGTTGCAACTAAAATTCAAATGGGAAGTTTAATTTTGAATGACTTCCTATCAGGCATTTATAAAAAGCATTACTTTTCCGTCCAATATTATTTATCAAAAATCATATTCAAATGCCATTTTTAAATGCATTTGTCACCGAATTGGTTTGTGACATTGAGGTCAAGCGACTGTCAAAGTTTTCTACCACCTTCACTCTCTCATATTTACTGCATGTTTTCACCGCTATTATTAAGAGTCATGATTAGCATTTACTACTTTATATTAGAATTCCTCTCTTTACACAGAGGGAATGTAAGCCTATTAGTATCAGTTGCAAATATACCACAGTAAAGGCCGATGTTGTAGGATGACATACAGATGGGTCAATATTGACAAAGGCCAACTGAGGACATGTCTTGCAGAGAAGCAGCCTGAGGCCCACAATGGGCCCACTGAGCTGACTCAGAAACAGTTTGTTTGGCCACAACAACCTGACGGCAGCTCCTAGTGAGAGGCCTGTTCAAAGAGCTGGGATTTTGTTTGCTGTGCTCACACTGTCTTCCTGTTCGGGGCTGGGCTCCCAAAGAAAACAAGAGCAGTGGCTCACCAGATGTGTACATCTGTGTGTGTGCGCATTCGGTCCAAACACACACACTTGACCATTTAGGGAGAATGTTTTGTGATGTTGGAAAGGAAAAAAAAACTTGAAGAAAAGGCATCTCGCATTTTATAGAAAGGGTTGTTATTTTTTAGGACACACACAGCGTATATGCCCACTCTGTGACATGTTCCTTTATGCTGGCCCATGATGCAGAAAAGGGTTTGGTGTCATTAGTGACCTCAGTATTAGCAGCTCCAAAAATAACACACTGATGCTGACAGAAACAGGCGTATTACATGTGAGGTTACTAAGAATAAGCTTTGCTCTGCGGGACTGGTATCCTTAATTGGGGGGTGATAAGGCCGCCAGTTGTGCCCTTTTTCCATTGCACACACATATTGTGCCAACACACACACACATGCATACACACACACACACACAGATCCCGGGCAATAATGACCCCATGTCTGGCCTATATATCTGCTAAACTGAGTGAGGCCTCCTGAAGGATTCAGATTGGATCTGACTATACCTGAATACGCACGCACGCACACACACACACATACATACATACACACTCAGTTTACACATGTAATCTTTTGTCCACAGGCAAGCTTACGTATGTGCTCTTGGACCTGGTATCTGGACGGTATCAATTCACATTAAATATAGTTCCTTTGTAAATATTATTTTACAATTCAGTGTTTTGCCAGCAGTATTATTCATTCAGTCATGGCAGGCCATTAACTCAAGTTGTTAAAGTCACAGCAATCACTGGCCTTGTTGTCTTACATAAGAATAAAATAAGTAGATAAAAGAGAGTGGAAAGGAAATGAAATTGCTTGCAACAACATGTAAGATCAAATAAGACTCAAATCAGGTTGCGATTACATGGTCAGGGCTTTAAATATTTAAAGAACCAGTTTGTAGGATTTAGTGGCATCTAGCGGTGAGGTTGTAGATTGCAACAAACCGTATACCATATACCCCATCCCTTATCGCTTCCTTTCCAAGCATGTAGTAATCTACAGTGTCCTTTGGGTAACAGGTAAACTTTTTTAGATAGTTGTTGTGTTTGGTTCATCTGTTCTGGGGAAGTGTAAAAAAAAAATTAAAAAAAATTGCAGTGCAAAATGTCACGCTCCATGGAAGAGGAACCGCTGACTATGTAGATATGACGATTCATTATTCAGATGATATAAACTAATATTATATTCTGCCAATAGATCCCCATAAATCCTACACACTGCTCCTTCAAGCCGATAGGTTGCCCAACGGTTCATACTTTCTTAAAGGAACTTTACATAATGCAACATGGGCAAAAATGTGACAAGATAAATGTTTTAATCATCCAACCATTATTGGTCTTGGAACAATCTGAGTCAACAAACTGCTTAAACAGTGGAAGAAGTCAAATGTTACCATTTAGTTGCTCAACTTGTTTCCTAATACATGCTATCATTCTGGTATACCGTGCAAAAAGATGGTGTCTCAGCAATTCATTATAGACAATATATCACCTAAGTGTCAAAAAGTATATGTATAAGCCACAAAGAACAGGGAAAAAGCAACTCAATGTGGCAAACAGATGCACATATAAAAGTGGGCCTCCCAAGATGTAAGACCTCCAAACATGTAACCTCGTTGTCCTTTCTGAAAGACACACGTATAAAACCAGCCTCGATAAACTGTCAAAAGTCAAAAAGAGAATAGATCTCGATTTTTTTTCACATGAGGAGGTGAAAGGGTCAACATCACAGCAACAGAGAGCCTTACAGGAGCAATCATTGGGCCTCTCCTCTGCTCTTTCTGCTGTTTTACTACCACCTAAATGACTTAAATTGTGTCCAATTAAGCAGAGCTAGAAAGAAGCGTCCCCGCTCTCAGTGGTCAGAGTTCCCTCTGTGCTGTGGCACTGGAGCATGTGTTTAATTAGAATGCTCTAAAAAGACTGTAACGGAGTGTTTCTCCAGGAATGTTAATCATTAGTGGGATCCTGACTGAGCAGCTCTTAACTGTTTCAGCGTATTGTTGGATTCCATGGTTTGCCTTTTGAAGCCGTGCAGCTCAGGAAAATGCTTCCACGTGTGGAAATTGCCAACTTTCTCTTCCTTAAAAAAAACAAAAAAAACACAGCATCCTCTCCTTCTACAGCGACTTGCTTGTGCACTCATGCCCGAGTATTGCCTGTTTTGTTTCGGCGGTCTCATTCATGTGTCTGTTTGAGCCCAGGGCTGGAAACACACAGGAAATACTTTTCTTGCCAAATGAAGGATATACTGTTGAACTGTGAGAAAGTTGAGGAGAACAGCCCAGATGTGTGAGGTGTGAGCTTTAAGTGGTGTGCTAGATTTTCTGAAAGTGTGAGGTCATAAGCTAAAAATGTAGTGAAGTCGTAAAAGGTTAAACCCGGACATTAACAGAGTGCTGCATCACACAGCATGGCAATGAAGGCCGAGGAAAACCTGACTGAATTTTAAAGTTTCAATGAAGAAATAAAACATGATAGTGAAAACAGAGACCTGTTGGTTGAACTCATTGGTTTAAGGTGTTTATAGGGCGGTTTTGTAATTGTATATCTATATTCTCAGTTTGTCCACGGAGACCACACATGACAGGCTTTGCCCTTTGCTGATCCAGTGCTTTTGTCAGTGCTAGTGAGTAGTGTTAGAGCAGCCCATTCATCCTCGGCCCGCTCTGTGTGTAGACAGCCACAGGCTTTTGTTGAGTTATAGTGTCCTCAAATAAAGGGGCTTCCTCCCTTTAACAGCCTCAGGAGCTCTGTCACACCACTTCCCATTGTTCCCAATGAAGTTCGGCTTTTACAACTAGGTGAGAGGGTGTCAAATTGAGGGTGAAATATGAGCCGTCCCAATCGTACATCTCTGTGATGTTTGGCAAAGCAGACAGTGGTGTACTTTTGATAAAGGGAAGAAACTACCAGTGTGCTGACACAGGGCTTTGTTCAGCAGCGAGGTGTTATGTCATGTATTACAGGTTATTCTATGGAAACTGGACATTCTTGTCACACTACATAATACCTGACACAACAGGGGCACCGCAAATTAAATAGAAGCAGAAATGAATAGGTACATAAGTAACAGGTTCCTAGATTGCTTTCATGAAATCAGAGCTATTCAAAGTGACATCATCAACTTAACAAGATCATGTTGTTGGTTTTATACAAAAGCGTTACAAACTGTAATTTAATAATCAGACACAGACAGCATGGTTTTGGACTCAGGATTTAAGGAATGTGACTTTTTTTGTTGCTGTTTGGGAAGAAATTAGATTTTAGAGTTGAAAAGCTCAGAAGTAATTCAATCCAATAAACCTTGAATCCTGTCCTTTTTTCATTTAGATTTTTACTATTCAGCGCCCTTGAGAAACACATGATCTTTAGTGAGGTCAAGTGTCAAGTGAGAATATATTTCTCCTTAATATTTTACAAATGTCTCCTGTCAGAAACTAAGCTTAGATCTAAGCGTTGCCCTCAGCTGCCTCCAGAGTGAAACAGTAAAAGGGGTTATGTGAGGGTTATAGGGCTAACAAGCCCACTGTCTGACCTGAGTTTGTCAGCGCCAATCTAGCTAAGTCAATATCAATGCGCTGACTGCTCCACCAGTTGACCTTTTCCTCCCTCTTTCAGGGTGTAAAAAGGATTGTTGTTACAGTAGAGTGATAGGCTTTTATTGGCCTTTATAACTGAGGCTTTTGTTGGGCCTGTGTCCTGCTAATACCCGTTGGCAAGTCATTTAAACCTTGAGAATGCCTACTTTTTATAAGGTAGCTCACATACCAGTGAGAGCTGTTCTCAACAATGGTCATCAATGACGGTGAGTTAGAGACTGACCTTCCCTTTGCATCCTTTGGTACCCCAATTTATGGCATTTCTTGGGACTTAAATTTATCTTTTTTAAACAGGCTACTTAAGACTTTAATTCCTGCCAGTGTCCATCTGTACACAATGTTTCACATGGGGATTACATGCGTACTGTAAGCTACAGAGTTTGGCTTTGACTAGATGCTTCATTTTATGGGTCCCCTTCTTCGAGGACGTGTTTGGACCAGAGAAGAATGCAGCTTTATTGTTGGGCATTGGTTTTGATGACCAACAACTCTGTACCTGTCATTGTCAGGGCATGCTGCTCACCTCTGCTACCACGCTGCATGGGGCGTTTTTTTTTTCCTCTTTTTATAGCGGTGAGAAGGTGCAGACCAGGTGTGAGGTGCTGTTCAGGTCGTTGTGGCTATGACAGGGGAATGACCCGTAAAGCCCTGGGGCCATAGATTTATGGGTCATCTGGTGCTCTCTAAGGTCAAAGGTCAGGGATGCATGACTTGTCCAACTTTATATTATTCAACCATCCGAGGCAAACCTTGAACTGTGCAGCCAGCTACCTCTAACTATAGAGTTGTGCGATCTCTGAATGAGACTGAGGATGATGTTATTCTGATTCAGGTTCCTATTTAGGAGACATAATGATAATCCACAGATGCCTTTAAATAGTTGTCCCCGCATTAGTTCATGCCAAAGGCCACCTACTCTCTTTGACAAAATTCCACTATACGATGTTTCCACATTTGAACTTCAGAGATATCTGCAATTACTTCTTCACACTTTTAAATCTACTAGTTAACTTTCTTCTGCAACTTTGAAATGAGAAGAACTGTTTCCCTTACCTTTATAAGTGGATTACAAAACAGGTGATTCCTTTCTACATTATAAGTAATTTGGGCACAATTCTGTTATATATAAGCTCTGCAACTTTTGTCCAGATTAGTTTACCATCTTAACTTTGCATTTCATGAATGCACCCCGCAGAGACAGGATGCTGTGTTGTCCCTCCCCTCTAAGAATTGCTAATAGAGCAGGCTTCAGAGTCATTTGGACCAGCACAAAGGCCTGAGCTTTGCTGTGAAAGGTTGCCTCTCCCCCCTGGCCTTGGCTGCTACAATGGCTTTGTCCACACTCCAATGGTACATGCAGACACCCAAATACCAAATACTAGTATATAAGCCCCAGAATATCGATTTATTCAATCGTGTTTTTCCTGGTTTGGATAAAACGTTCATCAACACAGGCTAAGCTGTTTTTTTTTTTGTTTTTTTATTAAATGTCAGTGAAATGACGGTCACCATTCACCACCCACACTATGATATTTTAACACATAATGGTGTGAATATGAGGTGTGTGGGTGAGCAAAGTCACATGCTGTCAGTCATGAAAGGTGTGCTAAACCAGGAATGAGTGGCCATGTTTTTGCTCTTCTTTTTTTCTGATATTTTGATTAAACAATACTAGGTTTTCTGACCAGTTAGCATATAGACAATGATGTTGTGCTGTCCTAAGTTAACATATCAGCTATGAGCTGTGATCTGATTAAAGGAGACTGTGAACGTTGCAGCAAAGTAGCTTTGAATATACTGTGTATTTGTCTTAAATAATTAAACAATTGGCAGAATTGTGCATGTAAATCAAATATTCCATCGAGCTTGTTCCATTTAATGCTATGTGAACATACATTTTTTTCAAACAATTTCACTGCTTCTGCTACATACTAGTATTGCCCCACTTAAACACCCCACAGTGTAAATGCTGGCCGCATGTGTTACATCCTGACGTCATCCCCATAAAATTAAACAGCTTCTAAAATGTTAATAAAGAACACAATTCTAGCTGTTTAATAGATTCCTTGCTTCCTAGTAAAATGTTCTATTGCTTTGTTTCACAGTCTTAAAGTATGTTCACCCTTGTGTTGAAAAGGATGGAAAAACCTTTTAGTTCTCTTAGACACAATTATGTTCACTATAAAACATGTCCTTTTGGGAGAAAGTAACACTTTGACATTGCAACCAAAACAACCACAAAAGGATGCAAAAAGTGCAACTGTCCAGAGTTTGACCTGAACTGGTCACTTTTGTTTTCTGAAGCAACAGGAAGAGAATCACGTTCTGACATCCCTGCAGAGGTGAAGGAGAGCCAGAGGTCAACTGCATCCCGGGGAGTTTTCCTGGATGGGTTCCGGGTGAATATATGTACATTTGGGTTTTCTAGAACAGGCTTATGATTCTATTTAAAGCTCCTGCCCTGCCAGTACATAATAAAGGCAAATAGAAAGTTTGTTTGAATAGATGTTGAATATTGGGCCTGGTTATTCACGTTTGGGATAGGAAGATACATACAACTGCATTATATTTGCAACTAAAAATGCCCAAGACAAGTTTCCAGAGCTTAAGTTGACGTATTCAAATATCTTGTTTTGTCTGAGCAACAGTCTTACACACAAAGAAATTCAGTGTACTGTTATAAAAAAGACAAAGAAAAGCAGCAGATTGAGAAAATTTTGGTGAAGTCGGGTGTCTCCATTGGGATTCCCATTACTTAGTTACATTATCCATTTTGCATTGAGCTGAACAATGTGGGACATTTTTAACCTTCGTGCAGACAATGTTAAACAGATATTTACAGCTTAGTGGTTCAAATCATTCCTTTGTAAAGGCCTTCTGTGAGTCATCTTAAAGGCTTGAGAACCGGACTGATAATTTAGACTTGCTGACATCATGTTCAGTTATAGGGAAGGCTTATGTAAGGCTGAGCCATGGTCGTTGTAGAAGGAAGGAAGCAAATATTTTAATAGTGGGATGAAAATAGCATCTTTTATTCACCTGATCCTACAATCACTCTGTAATAATAAAGCTGTAGTTAGCAAACAGCTCTCTGTAACTTTGTGACATTTTAGTGCACGAGAGAAGAGAAGCAAACCAGATAAACCAAGTGCTGACTCTTATGTTCACCACCTTTCCCACATCTTTGAGCTGTTTTTAGGGAAGGAGAACGAATAATGTCATGTGAAAGCTGCTGTGGAGATGAGGCGGTCAGTGTGGTAAAACGAGCTCTGCCATCACTGATGTGCTACTTAAAAGCATAGTGAGCTGCATGGAGCTCATTTGGAAGCATGTTTGAAGTACGAGGGGAGACGCCTCGCTCCTCCATACCCTGCCGTGACTGGCTGTTCAGAGGTTAAGGGGCCGGGCTGAGGTTAGGGGGGTTGGGTTGGGGGAGGGAGGGAGGGAGGGAGGGAGGGAGGAGGAGGAGTGGTGGGTGAGAGAGACAAGGGTGGGATGACCATCTGGTTGAGCTCCTTCATGTACACGCACACGCACACACCTCTCTCAGACACACTCTCCCACGCACTCAGACATCTCACTGACGTTTTACAGTCCCAGCTTTGATATGGGCTGTTGCTTTGCTGACAGCTCTGGTAGAGAAGGCTGACTGCTTCTGTCCTGGAAATAGAGTGCTGAGGATCTTGAATATAGACATGGAGGCTGAAGAATAATCTAGGACTGGATATTGTGATTATAAGATCCTTTTTTTCTGCTTGCCTCAAAAGAGTTGACCTACACTGAGGTAAGACAAGCAGGGAAATGACTGAATATGTTATCTGTTTTTAGTTTTTTTGAGGAATGGATTTTGTTTGTAGTGAGGCTGAAAACCAAATACTAGCAAGTAGAGATGTTAGAGAATTATACCATACCTAATCCTGATCTCTCTACTAGAACTAGAACTTATTTGACCCCGATGGTGATTTGTAAAGTGAACCCATGTGCACAAAGTCTCTTGGATTATTTAGTTTAATTGGAGGGTTGTTCAATTATTAATCTTTGTTTTGCATGATTCACAAGACATACAGCACATTACATGTATAGATGGAGTTTTGTGCAACATCAGATTTTTGCTAAAGTCAAAATCTGCCTTCAGAAGGACTTTTTTTCATTCATATGATGTAAAGGGTGCCAATGTTCAAATTTAAGTTGATTTAAGGTCCCCTATACTGCAAACTGAATTTACTGGGATGTAAATGTGTTTGATGTCCACTCTGTGACAGCAGCACTTGTGTGTTGAATCTTAGTTCAGTCTGGCCAGTGCATGCAGGTGGTCCCCATAGTGTAGATCTCTGTGGGGATGTCACTCCCATCCATTTGGTCTTGAAAAAACACTCCTCTGGCCATGAAAGGAGGCTTCAATAAGCTGACCAAACTCCAGCCATGTAGCACCTCAACACTGCTAAACTGAGCTCCTCTCCGGATCTCCTGTTAGTCACACTCAGACTTTCCAGCCGCTTTTCCACAATTGCATTTTTAATCTGATTGGATTCAATTCTTCTGCAGGCAGAAATGCCATTAATGAACACCCCGTTTTGTTTTTCAGTTTTTGAGTTTATGACGGTTAGTTAGTAAATTAGATCATTCAATTACAAGTTTAATCTAAAATGCTGATTTACTTAGCTATACGTGTGAAGCTGCTGAGTCACAAACAGATCTAATTGTCTAACTAATTGGATCTGGCATTGGACGATGATGATGTTAGTTTGTAAGATCACTCTGAATTTTTTTTTTTTTCAAGGGATACAACATATTAGGTGCCAGCAGTTGACAGACTATCATTCATAGATATTTGTATATACAGGGAGCAATAAAATGCTGCAAGTTAAGGCTTATCTCTTCTGACATAAAAACAGATGTGTCTCAGTTCAAGCTCAAGTAAGCAAGGATTTTGAACAGAAATTCTTGTTTTTCTCTTGAAGTAGAGCCTAGCCTGCATTGCTGAGCTTGCAGGAGCCAAGTTAAACATGTTGGGCCAGTCCAAACTGACAGAGTGCACTGTGTTGGGTTGTGTGCATGTCCATCATCCACTTACTAGAGGAATATAGACAGTAATTCAGACCAGAAGCTGCTTATTTTCCCTGTGCAATTTCTCAAGGGCTGTTAATCCATTGCTCCAGTGTCAGGATTTTGGGGGCACTCTAGTTAAAGTGTTGCTGAAAACTCTTTAAAAATGTCACTGACGGCTATATTTATTGGTCAGTCACAGTATGAGGTCCTGTGAGAAGTTTTTATCCCACAAAGTGATAAATAACATTACACTGTAGTTAACACATAATGCAGTCTCTGCAGTGTTTTTAAGGATGAATACAAATCTGGTTATTTTTGTTCCTTAATAAATCAAGTTTGCCCCCACTTGTTCATTGACCTCCTGTTATATAGAGCTTGTTGGAATACAAGCCTTATGTGCAACAAGACTATCAGAGTCATTGTGCACTTTTTTTCTAGAACACAGGCAACTTCATTCATTCCCAATATCTTGTGGGATGTTTTAAAATCTCCATTCACTGAAAACCATTCAAAGCAAGCATGTGTTCCAACTCTTCTCTTTCCCCTGCCTCAACTTACATTTCATCTCTTTTGTCGAACAAGACACATTAACATTTTCATACATGTCAGTCACCCCATTTTAGCCTCAGTTTGACAGCGACCCCACCACCTTCTGGCCCTCTGTGGGTAGATCAGTCAGATATGCAGGGCCGCAGCTCCCAAAGCCATGTTAACAAGCACCTTTACAAAAGAGCGAGGGGCTGTTAAACATTCAGGACTGCAGGGGTCTGGCTAGTGTGGGAGGAGGGCAGGGGGAGCAGAGCAATAAGAAGGGGGAGATGAAAATGTAAGCTCACAAACCATAGTTCCCTTGTTGGGAGAAAAACTTAAAAAGCCAGAACAAGTGATGAATCAGTGAGTTGGCAAGTAAGTATAAGCATGGTTAAGTTATTTGGCTCAGTGCTTCCATCATTCAAAAAGTTAAGGAAGCGTTCTGGGCAAAGTTGGGAGGAAATGAACTGCCAGACGTCTAATGGAAAAATTAGCATGCAAGCAGATGTGGTTGTAAGGCGCTTTGCCTCACATCTAACTGTGTACATCTTTTACTTCTCTTTCCGGGCCTGGCTTAAGTTCAAGCCTGACATTCCTGTGAGTCAGGTTTGGCTGTGTTAGAGACATCCTTGTGGTGACTTGGCCAACATGTGAAAGCGCACGAGTGAGTCTATGCCTGATAAAATGTGAATCTCTGGGCTCCTGACTGAACCTGCCTATAGTTAGCTATCTCCCATGTGAAACCCAAGACACTCTCAAACAAGGCCACATTTTTGCAGGTTATTTTGGTCTCATTTGCAAGTCAATAGATGCTAATAGAACAAGAGAGTGTCTTCTTACCCCCCACCTCTATCATCTGAAATCGGGGTTTTGAAATATGGGTTTGAGGGCTTTAACTGTCATGTATAAGGAGATACACATCTTAGAGACAAAAAAGACTTAAAGGGAGATAAACAGGCTCTGATGGAACAAGTCTTCAGTGGATTCCTTCACAAAGCCACCTTTGTTTAGGACATCAGATCTGTTTTAATGGGACATGTCATAAGCCAATCTGACAAGCCAAACTTGACACTTTGTGGTGTAATGCAGACACGAATTCCGCCCCAAAAAAGCACAAGAATCCACTGCCACCCCTATCCATCACGCTTAATTTTGGGCAGGCTAGAGGAAGCCATGCCCGTCGACGGTGGCGAAGCCACAGGGCTGACTTGTCCTTGAGGAAGGTAGGTTGACAGGAATAGCCAGTAGCCGCCTCTGGCATGCTGTGTGTGCAGCAGTTAATCATCCACATGAGGGTCTGGTTTGCTAATATCTCCAAAAAAAAGTTGTCACTAATAAAGAAGTAGGGTACATGTGCATATAGCTGACTGACAGGTTTACGTGTATGTATCTATAGTAGCCTGTGTTTATATGTCCGCACGCCTGCATCAGTGTTGGCTCCAGCATAAATGTGTGCATTCCCTCTTCATGTGTGCATAGGAGCTGCACACACCCAGGGGCATATATATCATTCCAGGAGAGAGCGCAAATTTTCAGGCCCCTTTACTGTCACGCCGGTGTTCAAAGGCTTTGAGTGTGTCTGGTTTTGTCAGCTGTCTCTGTGCGGCCCTTGGTGCCCTTGCCGGACATAGGGGGTAGAGGCTTGGGGGGGTGCTGGACGCTGGCTGGGCTCCCATTTGATCTCAGCTAGAGCCCTCGGCCTGTGAGAGATGACCACAACTGGACACACATTCATCATCTCCATGTTTGCTTGGTCCTGCAAAGCTAACAGTAGGAGTAGTAGGCTTGTATGAGGGATCTGGTTAGTAACTAACAGGTGTTCATAACTTGCTGAATCAGGTTAAGTTTCCTTACCTGGTCTGGTTTGACCAGTAGCATTGTGACATGTTAGCAGTTAAGGACAATGTTGCTATTTAACAGATATTACTGAATTGTTTTTGTTGTTGTTGTTTTGTTTGTTTTTTTACTTTTTTGTATTTAATCCATTTATGCACTGGTTTATATTGTTACTATCTTTGTTGCAGTACAGTCATGGCTGGTGTGGATGTAAAGAAAAGCAGTAGTGACTATGGCCACCACACACATAGATGAACACTGTGCCAGCCTTTGATCTCCCTGCTCTATTTCTCTCCCTCTGTTGCATTGGCAGTGTCCAACCGAGTATCTATTGACCCCATCCACATCCTCCTCTATCCATCTTTCTGTACTACTTCACCTGTCTGGCATTGTTCTGTCTATCTAAAAGATGAAAGGATGATCAGACACTCACTGTAGCAGGTTGGAAAACAAACCCCCTTTTTATTCCCCAAAGAAAAAGGGGAGATTAAGGGAAAGATCAGGCTTGTGGACATTCCCCATATGGTGGCCTTGTCTTAAGGCCAGTGTTTATACAGACCTCAGGCTCAACTGATCAAGCCAGCATCAGATCCCATGTGGTGGCCCCACTTGGGACAAAGTATGACGTAGCACCTCAACGGGCTGAGTGATGACTCATTCAGACCCAAGCTCATCAGATAAGGTGAAACCTAAAAATGTAACAGCCAGTGTCTGGTGTTGTTCTTGCTTTTGACTTGATGTCAAACGGAATCACAGTATAGGAAGGAATGTAAGGTCTGTGCAACATTGCCCAAAGCTGGGCATACATATAAGCAGCTTTGAATAGGTAACTGGTTGTTATTGTCACTATAAACTATATACTATAATGAGATCCGACGTCACCTCATGAAGCTTTGGGAATTTCCTAATGGTCTCTGTATCCGCAAAAGCCACATGAAGAGGGTACATATTTAACTGCCACCACAATAGCAGTGAAAGGTTATAGTTCTCTTTGTGAGTGTCTTTATGAAGTAGACTCATCACCAGAAGTGAACCAAGAAAAGCTTGCTCAGATACCATAATGGGCTTTTGAGGGGGGATGCTGGCCTCATGAAAGAGACAGTGATGGTGTGATTCAGGCAGTGGTTAACAATTAGAGATTTTTTTTTTACGTTTTGAGAGAACTAGATTAGATGGAGTGAGAATAGCATTATGTGGGGATTGGTTTATGTAATGGCCTGTTAACCAACATTTTTTTTCCTGTCTACAATCCTCCCTCCTCTTCCCATCCTTACCCCAATTTCTTTTTCTTTCCTCCACCCCATCCTTCCATTTTTTTTTGCTTTGTCTGTCTAGTAAAAAGAGAGTCTGATGAGTCTGTCGAGTGCGGCAGTGTCAGCGGCTTGTTTCCAGGGCGGGGCCCGCAAGCGAGACTTGATGATGGAGCACAAAGTCAGTAAGCTGACCTCTGGCTTCCAACGCAGCTCCACCTCCGACGATGACTCAGGCTGTGCGCTGGAGGAGTACGCCTGGGTACCACCTGGACTTAGGCCTGAACAGGTGAGCAAAAAAAAAAAGCTTGAAAAAGCCTGCTTAGTTAGGATTTGGCCGTCTTGTACTGCAAGGAAAACATATTGAACAATATTGATCTCTTTTATTTTGGTATCTATTTCATTGGTTCACAAATCGTTACTACAGTGAATAATGGTTTATCCTCCAGACAGAGAGTAAAAACAGCTCTGACCTGATTTGTACTCCCTTCTAGCCCATTTGCTTGGCCCAGATAAATGCTATTTGGTGCATTACGGACTAACACACCAACTAGCGTGTCTGGATAATGGCACTTATGGGACAGAGGACATATTTCATAAAACTTTTTCTTGGTCCCTTTGTTTGATGCAGACATGTCAGGCTCTACAATGCAGTCACTTACAAGCAGGATGTGTGGACTTTTATTTACTAACTGCGGTATGGCAAAGTCTGCTTGTGATTATCAGAGATCTGTTAAGAGGAGGACTTGGTGGGGCGAGCTGACTGCTGCTGGCAGGATCACGAATCAAGGGGCCGTCTTTTAACAAGCCTTCTCCTCCACAAACACAGGCAGGGCTGTTAGTTGTGTCCGCAGGGCAGCCAGTGTGATGTGGCACTTTTCCCAAATCGGCTGCATTACCCCCCTGTCTCCCCCATTCTCTCCTTATTTCTCTCTTTTCTTTCTGTTTCTCCTCTCCTCCATCTCTCTCCATTGCTTCCCTTAAACAACACACATGGAAGCAATGAGGGAGAGATGGGCAAGACGGGACGGGTTCGCAGCGACAGAGAACCTTAAATCCTAAACATGCAGAGCCTTTTATTTTAGGAATGCATGGGTCAACTGTAAAGCCTTTACTGCAGCCATTGCCCTGAATGGGCCATGTATTATGGGTCATCATTACAGTGAAGACACACATAAGGTCTAGGTGATAGCTGCCCCTAGGGAGCTGGATGAGGGGTAATAGCAGCATGGAAATGCATAATTTATGGTGGGGGGCAAACATTAGGTTGATTGTCAGGGTAAATTGCTGTTACCCCCTCCAGACGGCCAAAGCTGCAGGAACCCCCCCCCCAACACACAAGACAAGCACATCCCACCTCTTTATCTGGCTGGCTGTAAAAGCCCCTCCCTCATAAAGTTTAGTTTTCAGTGGTCAGCCCCAAGGGTCAAAGTGCCACAGTGACAGGCTGCTTTGTCCTGTCCCTATAGAGACAAGCATATGATACTGGAGAAATAAAACTTTTAAACTGGTTTGACCTGTTGACCTGTTTTGACTTTTAATGCAGATTCATGCAGATTCATGCAGATTCATGAAGAACATTATTTCTCCAGTGCCATCATCAAAGGGCATCAGTGCTATGTGTGGTGCTTATGGAATAAAGCTGATTTGTGGGTTAGGAAAAACTCAAGCAAACACTTTGATTCCACAAAGTCAGTCTTCCATAGATTTTACACAGACTTATCCCAGAATGTGTCACAAATTAATGTGTCGTTCTCTGGTTCCTTGGAACTAACTTGTTCATACAGTATATGTTCTGATTGATGACCACACATTCTTGAAAATATGTCTTTTGGAAGAGGCTTCACTTTTCTTGTGTGGGGATTTATTGAACCTTAAAACGTTTTTTTTGCCTCATCATCAGTGATACATTTGGGATTTTCTAAATGTTTTTCAGCAGTGTCCTGCTAGTACATAATATTGGGGCTCTCTGAATTGGCTTTGTGTCAGATGGTTTCTATGTCTAATCTCCTTATGCCATGATTTCTCCAGGTCCAGTTATATTTCTCCTGTCTGCCTGAGGATAAGATCCCCTATGTGAACAGTCCTGGAGAGAAGTTTAGAATCAAGCAGCTCCTCTACCAACTTCCACCGCATGATAATGAGGTGAGAATATTTCATTTGCATGTGCTAATGCCAAGTATCATAAAATTCCACCCAGGTCCTCTAAGTTGTGCCACGGCTGCAGAGAGAATTTACACTCCATTTTTCTTTAGTAGCCTTATTTGTCTCCCACAAAACCCACAGTGTTAACAGCCTCACCATCTCTGTGCCATCCCACTAATGGGAGCCCTTGGCATTTACGTTGACACCACACTGGGGGATTTTTGATCCACAATCTTGTAGACATGTAGTGTGGGCACAATGTGACTTTTGACTTGATGGTTTTATGATGTTTGCTGGGAGCCCCCACCAGCAGGATTCCTGTCATAGCAGTGGTTTTTACGAGGACTGCTCATCAGGAGAGAGGGATGCTGGGTGAAAGAGGCTTTTTGTGTGATGCCACCACCATGGTGGCACCACAGTTCAACTTGGCTGTCTTTCTTCCTTTGTTACTCGTCCTCTTGATTTCACTCTAAATACAGGTTTTGTTTGTGTAAACGTCTGCTTTCCCTCTTGTTAATGTTTGGGAAACATCAAACAGGCCTGTAGTAAAAATTATGTTCTCAATCAGGGAACTGTGGGTGGAGATATGCAGGGGGTGTAGGGAGGGCAAGCTGGGGTCAAGAGTTGCCTTTGTTCAGCATGTTCTGGTATGAACTCTGCCCTCTTTCATACTTACCTAAGTTTATAACCTTTATTAGTGGCTGAAAGTCTTGCAATTGGGTCCCCCAAAGGGGTGTAATTTGAAAAGGTCCCTTAAACCAACAGCAGATTGGTTTCTTTCAGTATTTGTTTGACCTTTAATTAATCCCACTCGTTGATGTAAAAGCATGTGATTGTAAAATTGGCCTTTGTACTCATAACTTATCACAACCCTTTTCCAGGTGCGTTACTGCCAGTCCCTCAGTGAGGAGGAGAAGAAGGAGCTACTTATGTTCAGTGTCCAGAGGAAGAAGGAAGCACTGGGGAGAGGCACAGTGAAACTGCTGCCCCGCAATGTTCTGAACAGCATTTGTGAGCATGTAAGTTTCCTTGTCTTGCATCTATCATTTACAACTGTGCAGAGGACCGGGAGAGTGTTTGTGGTATAAAGTTGTTTTGAAGACTAGGATCTAGCCCATATTCTTACTAAACCCAAAGCCCTTTTAACCTAAAGTATTGAAAAATATTTGATGCCTGGTGTCTGTACATGTATTTGCTATTTGGATAATCTGAATCCAATTTTAGCTAAAGCCTGAGAGGGAAACCTGAAATAAAGATCTTAGTGTCAGACATGCTATGCAAGGGATTCATCCCTAAACGCAAGCTGGACTTGCAACCATGCTGACCTCACTGCTGAGTGGTTTGGAGAGGCTCATGACAGGTTTTTCACTTAGAATTTACAATGATCATTGAACAGCCACAAGGCGCCCATAAACCTTGTCAAAACATAGTCCCATTGATGTTGCTCTCCACTAGAAATCCATGCTTTCTCTTGTTTTCATAATTCAAAGTCACTGTAGTTGATTTAAAAAGGAATATCCTCATTTGATGACCTGGTCAGGAAGACAGGTCCAGAAGGACAAACGAATTTGCCACATATTTACCCCATCAATATGATGCTCTAGTTTCTATTAGCTAGGCTTTGTGTTACAGCTATATCCATGCAGTCGTGTGATAGACGTAATCACATGCAGGATTCAGATGATTTTATCACAAAAACATTTTGGAACTATAGTCATTACAGGATGTTATAATCAACCATTTGATCATGTCTGCATATTGCAGTGTGGTGAAAACATCAATGGTGGAGAAATGGCAGTGTTCTCCTCGAGGGCAGGCCCTGGGCTGTGCTGGCACCCTGCATGTTTTGCCTGCTCCACATGCAGCGAAATGCTGGTGGATTTGATCTACTTCTACCATGATGGAAAGATCCACTGTGGAAGGCACCATGCTGAGCTACTCAAACCACGCTGCTCAGCCTGCGACGAGGTAAAACCACGAGGCTGAAATTCTAAGAATGTGGTGAAGGAAAAACATCCAGAGTTTGAAGTTTATGACCTTTCAGAATTACTCTGGGATAGCAATAACATTTAATTTATACATCTACTGTCTTGAATAAATCCACATGAATATATAGACTGATGACAGCCAAGAAGGCAAAAGATGGCAGTTTTGTCTCATGCGGTGTACATTTATGTCTATAGATTATCTTTGCTGATGAGTGCACAGAAGCAGAGGGGCGCCATTGGCACATGAAGCATTTTGCCTGCTTTGAATGTGGAACAATCCTGGGGGGGCAGCGCTATATCATGAAGGACGGCAGACCCTACTGTTGTGGCTGCTTTGAGTCTCTCTATGCTGAGTACTGTGAGGCCTGTGGAGAACACATTGGTAAGATGCAGATTTTTTTTAGAGATAAATTACATTATCTGTCATGATTGTCTAGACTTTAAAGTAGTATTGCTAACCACCTCAACATTTCTCATTTTCCAGGTGTTGATCATGCTCAGATGACTTATGATGGGATCCACTGGCATGCCACTGAATGCTGCTTCAGCTGTGCCCAGTGTAAGAGCTCTCTGCTGGGCTGCCCCTTCCTGCCACACCAGGGCCGTATTTACTGCTCCAAGGCCTGCAGCCTCGGGGAAGACGTGCATGCCTCTGACTCCTCCGACTCTGCCTTCCAGTCAGCACGTTCACGTGAATCCCGCCGCAGTGTGCGAATGGGTAAGAGCAGTCGCTCAGCCGATCAATGCCGACAGTCGCTCCTCTTCTCACCCTCTGTCAACTATAAGTTCCCCGGCTTCAGTGGAAACGCTGACGACACCCTGACCAACAAGCTTGCCCACATGAACTTATCTGATGAGCATTTCTGGAGGGGACGCGGTGAGGAGACTGAGGCCCCTGAGGACCAAGAGGAGGAGTGGGCTGAGCATGAAGACTACATGACTCAGCTGCTATTAAAGTTTGGAGAACATGAGGTCTTTCAGCAAGCCAATGACTCCAGACCCACAGATTTATGGATCACTGAAAAGGATGCCAAGTCGAAGCAGGAGTCATCAAAAGCTGGCAGTGGTGGGGGAGGAAGGGGTAGCCTGGCCAGTAAGAAGTACCAGGCTGACATGTACTGGGCCCAGTCACAAGATGGGCTAGGGGATTCTGCCTATGGTAGCCACCCAGGTCCGGCGAGCAGCAGAAAGATCCAGGAGTTGGAGCTGGATCATGGGGCTGGAGGAGGCTTCCAGGGAGAGGAGCCACAATGGTATAATGACTCTTTGGAGTGCATCACTGACGAGTTCAAGAAGACAGATCAGAGTGTCCGAGACTCTATGGACTCACTGGCACTCTCCAATATTACCGGTGAGTAGACGTGACATGATGCATCAGATCCTAGAAAATTATATTTTATGGGATGGCAATGCTTTGTTTTATTAAACAGAGTCTCAAGTCCATGAGCAACTATTTTATCATTTTTCTCTCTTCCCTCCAGGGGCTTCAGTAGATGGTGATAGTAGACCTTTGGTATATTCCCTGCAAGGCTTTCATGAACTGGAGACAGAAGACTGTGAGAAAACCAGCAATATGGGAACCCTCAACTCCTCTATGCTACACAGAAGTGCAAATTCCCTGAAGAGCCTTGTATCGGAGCAGGAGGAAAATGTTCCAGAAGAAGAGGAGGTGCCTCTCCCAGAGGACAGACCCAAACCTTACATCCCTGCCCTAAGGAGAACACGCTCACAATCTAGGCCGCAGCAAGTCAAGTTCTCTGATGACGTGGTGGACAATGGCAACTGTGACCTCCCAGTGCGCCAACCACCTATGAGTGAACGGACTCGCCGGAGGGTGTACCACTTTGAGGAACAGGGCCAGGAACTTTCCTCTGGTCGCCACCATCATCATCACAGGAGGCGTCGCAGTCGCAAGTCTCGCTCTGACAATGCTCTTAACCTTCTGCCCAAGGAGAGAGCCCAAATGTGCTACAAAGTGGACCATAGAGGGAACGCCCTCGGCCCCAAGAGGCAACAAGTCTTCAACGGCCACCCCAGTCCTGCTGTCATGTCAGACTGTGGGCTACAGGGCCAAGCCATGGGGAGGTTCCTGGAGCTATATGGGGATGATGATGACTGGTGTTCCACATGCTCTTCTTCCTCCTCTGATTCTGAGGAAGAAGGCTTTTTCCTGGGTCAGCCCATCCCTCAACCCAGGCCCCATAGACACTACTACACTGATGACTTGCCCAGCCCTATGGCAGGCATGTCCTCCCCTCCTTATGGCCTACGGACTAAGTCCAAAAAGAAGAAAGGGCACAAGGGGAAAAACTGTATAATTTCATAGACTTTTATTTCCTATCCTTAGCTTTGAGTAATGCTCAGCCACTCACCTCTGCCTCATGTCCACTGTTTAAAATGCAGTAACCGCCTGCTTGCAGTTAAATGATTCACAGCACTCAATTTACCCAGGTGTTTGTGTAAGACACAAGTCCTCATTCGTCTTCATAGGTGTGTGCATAGCATTGAAAATAATGCCAGAAAAGTAACTAGTATGTATTTTAGAGTAACGCATATTTATAAACCACCATCTAAAGTGTGTTTATTTAACAGTGAAGATATTACTGTATATATTGTAGAATTAAAAAAAAAACTAAATGGCTATTTTTATACCCTTGAGTTCATGACATGCTTTGTAACAAAATGGCATTAACATTTAACTATTGGCAGTTGGTACGAAGCCATTTTTCTATAAGGGGTTCTGAAACTGACATGTTGACTCTGACCCAAGGTCTTCAAATGTTTTTCTTCCAGGCTTGTGCAGGTCTAACATAAGAGGAACACTGTGTGTATTAAAAGGCCTGGTTGAGGGGTGTATTTATGGGTCACTGTATTGTAAGCAAATCATTGTAATCTGTATAAATGTACAAACTGGAATATAAGGCAAAGATAGATGATAATTGTAATAAAAATAACTATATATATCATGATTTGTGTTTTTCTTTCCTGCTCAGAAGTACATAATAGATATAAGAAGCAAGAGAAGACACTATTTCATCCAAGCTTTTATTTACAAAAGTTTAACCAAAAATTGAAATTATAATAAGCTGATTACAATTTAAAAGAAGACAAACAAGTCATGACCTACTTTATTTAAAAAGGGTTACAGTGTAAAACAGCGTATAATATTGGACCCTTCGATACTGGTACGAGAATACTTGTTACAGTTAGCAGTAGTTACTCTCGCAGCCTTATCGGCAAGAAATACAGATGCTGGAATCGCAATAAATTATACATAATTAATATCACTAAAGAGAGAGTAAAAGGTTGTGTGGGAAAGTTTCATTATTTATTATGTCATTTTCTCTACTAGTGTTCTTACAGAATTATTCAACAATAAGACCAAGCTAAAATTTCATTTATATCCATTTAAAATGTCATCAGTAATTGACTGAATGTAATAATTTGACATTGGTCATGGTAAAAACACTGTTGGAGGTTAGACACTGTGTCTTGTGCCCTTTGGTTTTACTAATAATAATATAGGTATGTCACTGTATCCATTTGAACAATCATTTAATAGAGCATTGAGTCTTAAATCCTATTATATTTCAGCAAGTGGAAAAGTGCCACCGCCAGATATCCTGTCTTTACTTAATTATACATATGAAAATTAAAATTAATCAGTTACAATTATTTGATTAAAGAACATAATTCAAACACTAATTTTATTGTTTTATGACCTGTGGCTTATGCCGAGGAGTCCGGCTGCTCTAATACCTCATCCAGCTCCTTCACAAAATGCCTGAGGGAATCTAGGCAGCGCTGTTTGATCTCCAGCAGGTTCTCATCCAGTGGAGCCTGGAGAAGATTGTCCAAACTGGGTTCCTTGGTCACCAACATCTTCACCACTGTGCGGAAGGTCTCACAGTCCTGCCTGTAATGCTGAACATAAAACAATCCCGTCAAGAATGTCAATATTGATGATACAATGAAGTATATAGTGTCCAGTTTTAGTCCACCTTTTTTTGTCCGACCGTTATGAATTGAGCTGTTCTTGAGGCACTCTGAATGTTTCCAGATCAATAAATGAAAAGGGCATTCATATATGGAATTTACTTGAAGCTAATTAAAAAATAAAAATAAAAAACTCAACCTAAGAGCAAATCCGTCCAGTGTTCATTTTTGTGGTGTGGTTGGCTTAAGTTTTAGGCTGTAACCACGATAGTGCCTTTGACTATTACTGTGCTTTTACTTCAAAGGCTGAACACCAAATTAAAAAGTGGCTCTGGTATTCTGAGACTTTGGCCTAGGTACAACACAGGGCACCTCATTATGTTGGTATTTTAAGCACATAGAATACTTATTGCATATAGATTTAATATTATACAAAAGGAAATTTCAACTGACCGCACAAATAAGTAAGCATCTCTATCCGAGAGTTACTACAGACCAGATTTTTATCAAGGCCAAGCTGTGAACTTAATAAACCCAGTTCTGGTAAATTGGTGTTTTCCAAAACAGCTGTGTGAATTTGTGCATGTGAGCCTATTTAAGTGCATGTCCACCCATAACAAAAGGGACATGAGGTGTCAGAGTATGTTACTGGTGCCGTAGCATTCTTTCACACCACATTGTAACAAGCTCTCACATCCCTCTCAGATTTTACTGCCGACCCAAAATGGCTGTTAAATCCTTTATTAGAGTCCCAGGTGCAAGCTCACAACATCTTTATCACCTGGAGAAAGAAGGCTAAATGTGAGGCCCTGCACTGAAGCCACCCTAGATGTTTAGGGCTACACCAGCTTGCCAAAGAGCAGTCTGGGACATCGGCGTCCTCCAAGGATGAATTAATGCAGCCAAGCTCACCTCTCCCCTCAACTTAGAGTCACTGGCGCAGACAGAAAGCTTCTCATATCCTCAAACAGCCACTCTCTTGGCCTTTACAAGTAAGACATTCAATAAAATTACCAGTAAATATAATATACACGTCCACTTACAAAAACAGGCTAATATTTGTGGTCAAAGAGGACATATTTAACTCCCAAAACATAAAACCACCACTGTATCTATTTTTAGAGACCATGCTTTGTATTCTTTAATCAGCTGTAGGTTATCACTTCTACTGAAGTGTCTAGAGATATGATCTACTTCTTTGAAGTAATGACTTGAATGGTTGCAGCTTCCTGTAGGAACTGTATATCTGTGTCATGTTCAGACTGCAGAATCATTTCAGGAACGTAGGATTTTGCAGAACAAAATCAGATGACAGTATCTCAGGAAACATTAACTGTCTGTTAAATGCAATAAAACACAAGCCATCAGCTTTGTTAAATTTGAAAAGAAAAATGCTGCCTGTCAACTTAAATCAGAGTCCAGTCTTGAGCAGAATGTGAGGTTAACCGGTTTAACGGCTATTTTCCAGGGTTCTGTCAGTTATGGGGAAATTTAGAACCACAACTGCTGTGTCTTTGCCTAGATACACATTACATAATGTGTATTTACGCTAACTCATGATCATGTATCCATCAATTTTTATAGCGATCACGAGAACTTTTATAAATTATATTACTGTCCCATGACTTAACTGTACTTGATGAGAATTTCATAAAGGTTTTAAGCAAGAAATGTGTCTTTAATCTTTAATTTACTGAAGTATATGACTGTCACAACCGAGAGAGAAAAGACAGAAAACCCAACTTATGACTGTGAGTATAAAATTATTTAAAGAAATATGTCAGTCAGTATCAAGATGATGTTTTCCATCAAAACCGGGCAGGGAGCTTGGCTAGGTGGTACTTTAAACACACAAAAAAGGTCAAAGAAACAAAATAATATGACATTCAGTTTTGGAATAATAAGGATGGAAACAATGTGCCACATGGGAAACGCACATATGTTTTCAAGCAAAAGAAAGGCCCTAAAGAAAAGGTCTAAAAGAGCATACATGTTACCAGGGAGACAAACGTCCCAGGTGTACAATTCATTGTGAATTGTGTGATCCAGACTAGGACTAAAGTAGGCTAAATAAGATTATGTGAAATTATAAAATGACACACACACACAGACACAGACAAACACACACAGACACACACACAGACATACACAGACACACACAGACATACACACCCCCTTTGGTGGTAGAAAATGAAGGGTCTACATTTTCTGCTCTACCTGCTAATTACAATGATTAGCTCACTTCAATTCTCCTTCATGGCTTTTTTAAAATGTCATTTCTCTCTCTCCCTTGATAATTCCCCTGCTGAACTAGCTACAGCACGTTCAGATAACTGATACACACCTATCTGTTCATTCCCGCATCCCTAAACCACATTCTGCGGTACAGTACATACAATGCAAACCATGTTTGCTCTTGTTAAAGGGAAAATCAAATGTTATGGCAGCGTGAAATAACTATTATGACTATGGATATTATAGCAATACAAGTTACTATCACTGTATTACAACATGCATTGTACACAAACAGAGGAAGGCACGTCGAGTAAACTCGGACAGAAATATCCCAGACTGTGGGAGATGTTTGGACTCATGCTGATGATTTAATGTCTGCACATCATGTCAAGCGAATTTGCGGCCCCACGTAATGATAGTCTTTAGCCCCGACCGCATGGAAGTGAGAGACTCACGACACGTGTGGCCAGCTAAGCTTAGGGTCAACTTTATTCAACAACACAGGTTTCCTTCGATTAACAACACAGGTTTCCATCTGTCTACATGCTGTATGAGTCTCTTTCCAGGCTTTTATTAACCTTTTCATATGATCTTTATTTAACATCACATAGGTGGATTTCCACACCACTGCCTCTTGAGTGCAGATTTCTCCTTTGTTAAACATCTTCACTAAGTGATCATTATTCAGGAGAGGCAAAGATTGGTTCCAGGTTTGAAGATCTGAGAGGAAACATGGACTAAATGAGACACTAACATGTGGTGTATGTCCCACAAACCAGTGCCCCTCTAATCACTTAGGGCTGATTATGTTTGCCATCTTTCAAAACAAAACCTTCCTAAGCTTTCCCCAAGCTACAACCTTTGTTGACAGTGATTACATTTTCACTTCATTATATCCTGTACACAGTTTTGCACACTTGAAAGCCTTGAGGAAAGGGCTGGAAAAAGTGGCCTTAAGATGAACTATGAACTATGAAATTATGAAATTTCCCTTATTGGTACTGGAGACTGTGGTTTATCATGTGTGTACATTTATATGCGCATGACTTCGCATATAGATGTGTGTGAGATGAAGAGCATTACTCCATGTGAATTACAGCACTGAACAATCGCGGAGTGACTTTAATCAGCCTGCAATTTTGTAAAAACTGCCACCATGTTACTTAAACAAACCGGAAGGGTGCTTTTGACCTGAGAATGCTCCACATGTTGTGTGAAAAAGTTGCAGAGAGGCCCCCCCCAGAGTGGGAGCCATGAGCTGATCTTTAAGTCTGATACTAAGGGGCCACACAGGATGGGCTGGAGCCCCAAGAGAAACAGCAACACTAGGGGCCCTAAGGAGAAGCCTTAAAAAGTGGGCTTCTGCCCAAATCGGATGTTTGTGGAGGTCAAAATTGTGAACATGACATGAGTGTGCTGGGGTACCGGGTGGGGGGTTGGGGGTTTGAGTGTGATTATACATAAGGCACTCACATGGACATTTAGTGAGGCTCTGTTTAAATGAGCATTGATGCAGGCAGGGGTCCTGCATAATAAGGGAAGTGGGGTAATGACTTGAGAGCTGGTACACATTAGGGGATATTAAAAGAGCCATTTTAATCACTCAAGTGTTCAAACCGGACCTCTCAACGGAGGGGCTAATAGTTGAAATGGATACGTTTCATTTGCGCTGATTGGGATGATGAATGAATGAACTTCTCTTAAAATGACTCCCAGGCAGCTAAGGTAGCTAAGTTTTGATTATGTATTTTATATTTGTTGTTATTTTACATGCTCAAATTTGTTCTGTCATCAGTCCCAAAAATATGATAAATTGCTCCATTGTTCATCTTGTTGCTTCACAAGATTTACAAAAAAAACCTGCATACTGGTCATTGCACCTGTAATGATTTATTTTTTTAAATGCCATGACAATCAATGTCACAAGCAGGGATGTTTACAATGTCAAACGGATTTGTTTGATTTTCTAATGTCATAATGTCCATGCTAACAGGGATATATACCCAGTATTAAGACCTTGCTCATCAGAAAAATAGCACATTCAGGAAAGACAAGAAATTGAGAAATTGAGTACTTCATTTTGGTGTATGTGACACACTTGTTTAACAGTAACTGCTGTGGAGCCGTTCCGTATGTACTTTTTTTTTTATTATTTTGAGCTGCTGTAGCACAGAAATTTCCCCAGTGCGGGATTTGTAAATCTTATCTTATCTTCCTTCAAATCGGGAGTTACGAGATCCGGCTCTACCAACTACCTGATCTGCTAAATTTGGCAATACACAGCGGTGATGGATCGGTGTATGTTTAACTGAGCTTGGGGCAGATGTTACAGTAAAGACACGGTAGAGTTTTCTGCCTTTCACCACGTCTGTAGAAGCAGTTGGAAATGCCAGGGTAAGCATATGTGTGCTAATGCCAAGAGACGTACCACACTGTGGGTGGGCCGCCTGCATCCTGCAGGGCAATTCCTGCCCTGCTTTAACGGGAACAGATAAGTGGTACTGTAGTGCAGAGCGATGAAGGGGAGGGAAAAAAGTGCAACTCCAAATAGCAGGCCACAAAAGGCATCACAACCTGAGGTGCTAAGGACTTTTCTGCTGACTTATCCGCCTTCTCTCCACTAAAAAAATAGTTCTCAGTTTGTTGATTATTAACTGCAGCATGCCAGGGCACAATTATACATGTACACCTTTTACAACAACCCCTTGACTCTCAGCCAAATCATAAAGCCAGTGTAAAAGGGTTTTCTGGATACGTGATGCATCTTAAGATCAGGATAAAGCCACCACACAGTACCACAAAGTAAAGCTAACCCATTCAGAATCTTACTACCTTCTCAATTTCAAGAGCCTTAGCCTTAATGGCCTCCAACCGGCGAGCCTTGAGGTCTTCCTCTGGTGTCAGCTTTGGCTCCATGCTGGCAGCAACCACCTCCTCCGTCTCCGCAGCAAATGCAGGACTTCTTTCCTGGCGGGCCAAAGGTTAAGGGTTAGAACTGAGGTCACCAGGTTTAGAAGCTGGTTCTGATTTCAAAGTGTTTCAAATAATAGAGACAACCCTGCTCTCATACGGGTGTTAAGTTCTTGTTTTGGTACATGTCACATTATGCATACCGTATGTCAACAATAAACAGAAGAGAGGTAACATATACAGCACATCTCTCGGATTAAAGGATCCTTACAGCAAAGATCAAATTAAAGGCCCACTGACACAAATAGATCAATCAGTTGTACATAAAGTTTCCGGAAACCTGAGCTAAATGTCTAAGAATCAAGGAACATTCTTTTTTATGTAATTGTAGTCTTTACAGTACCATACTGGTGTTCTTGCCTATTTTAGGCCCAAAATCTACACATTCTATATATACGGTAACTATATACTGCACAGTTATATGTAAAAGTTACACTGTCAGTGCAATAAAGTTGACAGATTTAAAGACACTCTAAGACCTGCGAATTGGCTTTCGAAAAGTGTTTTAGACAGGAGTTATGTTAATTACAATAAAAACAATTATGTAATATGAAACTCCATTTGTCTTGCTGAGGAGTAAATATGTTCTACCAAAAGGTGTTGCTATGCTAATTAAAAAGGTAAAAATGATAATTGTAGGTAATTGTAGTATATATACACACACCTCTACACAGCTATCATAATTGAGATTGCTTCAAGCATGAGGTGCAACGGTCCAAATTCAGTAGATGCTAATATATTCCATTTCATTCTTTTCTTTACCCACTGCAACATGTTTCCTGTAAGAGCAGGTTGCGATTACCATCAAATGCTGCGTTACCTTTGAAGATCCAGAGCTGTGAGGAGCCTCCTCCACAGAGCTGCTAGGAGTGTGGCTCGTCAGCAAACTGGTCTTATCTATGGAGAAAGTATCATTAATGGAAAGAACAGGAAGAAAACATGCAGATGATTCTCCTCAGACAACTATTGTAAATAAAAAGGTCTGGCTAAGGGGAAACCACCATGAAAAGAGGTTGATTTAAAGAATTCATGTGAGCGACCACAGCAGTCATCAGTCATCAGACCACAGCAGTTATCTTATTTTGCTCTGTATTAAAATAAACCCTGGGGGAGCATCCTTTCTACTGTAAGACATCAAACAATTACTCTTGTCATTGTGCACAATCGTGAAGCCAAGGCCTTATGAGGCCGCTAAAAAGTATTTATATATCACTGTTTTTTTTAATACTCCCTGGTTGGATCGTCCCCCAAAATAGTGGCTGAGGAGTTCAGCTGTGCCTAAATTGAAATATTGTCCTTTACTGGCTCCAATCAGTCTGGGGGAAAAAAACAAATATGACCAAGTTTTTTGTTTTTACTGAAGCTATCTCCACAAAGGCAGAGGACATCCAGAAACCCATATCTCACTCAAAACAGCATGGATAGTTTTTTTCCAAGGTTGTATGTGTGTGGAAGCAACAGAGACACAAAATAACACCCCCCATTCCCAGAAAATGTGATTTTTTTCCATAATGTTATGAAACTCTCTGCCATCTCTGAGCTGTGAAAAATCACATTCATTGAGAGGGTCTATAACATGGGGACTTCATTGGCAGTCTCAGTGGGGACTATGCAGAACCCAGGTGGTGCTCTCTCGGGGACCCACAAAGATCAATTAGGTTTAGGAAATTTCAGTTACAATACCAATTTTCCTTGGATATAAAACAGAATCCCAGAGAACGAATGCTGTAAATTGTGCAAGCAAGAAGTAACCCGTACTTTTTACTTATATATCCATGGTGAAAAGGCATGTATTAAAATATCTATTTCTAGATTTTATAAATGGATATCCGATCACTCAAACAAAGATCGATTTAAATTGGACAATCGATTAATTTACAGAACCATATCATAGTACAGAGGGGGCTTGAGGTTCAAATTGTTCAAATGGGGATAACAGTGGACACATTTAGACAATAACTGTTGGACGTAGCCAGCCTAATTATGATATTGGAAATATGTGGGGGGATGTGGTTATAGATGCTAAATGTTTTAAGAAAAGGGGTGAGTCCAGCACACATCCACGTGTTTGATTCCAGAGGCGCGACTGTATCTAGTTTGAAAAACTCTCTAGGTGACATTCCACATTGTAACAGACTTTAATTTTGTGAATGGAGTTCAGTCCTTAAGGACACAAAGGCCTTCAACTGACAGTTCACCAGAACATTACACCAAGCCTAGCAGGTGGTGGACTCATAGTCATCATTGACCAAGATTTTGTAAAAACACTGCGCACAGCTTCTGTGTGCATGACAAAGCTAAGCATACATACCCAATCACTAAAACTTCATTTGTGTGTACTTTGCTGTGCTGGTCTAATTGTTATCCCAGATGGCAGTGGAGCTGGGAGGTACAACTGTTTTCTCAGTTTTATTGCATCTTCAAAGTGGCACGTCATCATCGCCCTGAAGAAATTAATGTCCACACTGCTTTGTCTAAGACTAATAATATTGCTTGTGTCAGATCACTTTAAACTACATTTTTGTAAAATGTGAATCAATGATTTTTTATGAGCTCAACATTGCTAAGATTTGACTTGAAATAAATAAATTAAAAGTTCTAAAGCCTGTAGAAGTCACAAAAGAAAGCGTGTAAAATGACAGACCTAAAGTGATGATTGTGAGCGACGACAGCCATCCTGCACACAATCATTTCAGCCTCCTGCCCCATGGGAGGAGATGTAGAAGCCTCAGTGCCCGCTCCACCAGACTAGTGAACAGCTTTGTCCACCAGGCTGTCAGGAAATTTAACTTACTCCTCTCTCTACCCGCTCACTCTGCACACCCCCCCCTCCAAAAAACCTTCTGGAGTTGCTTCTGATGAACTGTTGCATTTTCTGCTCAATCACAACACAACACATCATAACATCTTGTGTTTTTTGTCTTGTTGTCTTGTAAATATTGTTACCTTTTACGGTCTTGGTGTTAAAAATGTCCCTGTCTGTTGAGCACTTTTGTTTTTACTTTGTGGTAAGAATGTCTGTCTTATCTGTTTTTTGTCATGGGGGATAGTGAGAAAAAAACTTTTGATTCCTCTGCATGTCTAGTATATGTGAAGAAATTGACAATAAAGCTGACTTGACTTGATTTTGAAGGCATCGTTAAGCTAGTGCATGAACTGCTTTCTCCCAGAAGAAAGGGTCAGGTTCTGAATCCAAAGCCAAACCACCCCAGTAAACCAAGGCTATCCTTTTTCCCTGCCTTGAAAGTGTGTGTGGTGTTAGTGCAATTAACATCTTAACGTGTTTCAGCACACCCTGACCCTTCGCATTGCACACCACCTCTGAAAACAGATGCTTCACCTGGAAGGGCTTAATACCTTTGGACATTATAATTATACGTATACCCCTGTGAAATAGGAAAATGGCCTCTTTTGTTGTCATTACAGAGGGTATAACAGCTGCAGGGACAAACATTGTACTAGATATGGGTAAATTCACAACTCCACTGTTGCACTCCCATTATATGTGCTCCTTCAGGTTTTTGCAGGCTGTGGCCTATCACAGAGTGCCAGGTAGTTCAGAGTGGTGCAGTGTTATTGGATGTCATACATTCCACTCGGGCAGCAGGTCAGAGAGCCAAATCTGTCACTCCTAGTTTCTTGCAAAAAGTTTAAAAACAAAGATGTAAGACAGAGGTGGAGAGTGTTTTCTCTGCCTCTGTTATTATGCCACGGTTTCATTATTGATCGTCATAAGAAGTGTGGATACATGTATGACACAAACATGATTTGTAAAAAAGCTAATAGACTCAACAAATACATGTATTCCATAAAATAGGGTCAGTGCCACACATGATTAATAAAGCATTGCTACAACACTTCCTATTTGTCAAGTAGCGCTTCCTTTCATTCCTTTTGAAAGTTAGATTGTAACTGAAGCTTTTTCAAATCTGTAAACTTTAGCTGTACGAGACCCATGGACTGCTTAATACTTACGCCGTTGGTGCGTCTGCTGGTAGCTGAAGACTTTCTCCCTGTCGGGGGAGAAGCTCCTGTTGCTGGTGTTTGACCCAGAGCGGGAAGGTACAAGTGGCTGGGCGTCCCTTCTTCCCGGAGAGCGATCCCGCTTTCCTACAGATGGAGAGCTCCAGTAGTCACCGTGGTCTTCTCTACGGAAATAAGCAACAATCAACAAACGTAGGAGTCCTGAGTGCTTTAGATGACAATGTCTGTACATGTATGTATCCATTTGTGTGTGGATGTGACAGCTAGAGGAAGGAATATAATTTTTAAAATTGTCCTGCGTCCTGTAAAAGGGATATAATACTGGCTGTGGCAATTTATATTACTTTCTTAAAATGTAATTATTGAAATTCATGACTTTTTAGACTTTCCTAATGAATGAGATATTTAAAAGAAAAAAAGACCTTTCGCAGTGCAAGGTTGTTCATAAATATGTTTTTAAAACAAATGTGCACATTGAGTGAGATAGTGTATTTGAATGTCAATTAATACAATAATAGTAATAATATGCCTTTTAATAATTGTGACAATTTCGATTGGAAGCTCCTGTCTTGGCAGTTTGATCCATTTATACTAGGAAACCATGCGGGGGCAGTGACTCTGCTTTTCTGTTTGGCACTGACCTTAAAGGAGGACCTGACCCTCGACCTCTGCTGCGGAAATACGGACTACCTCTGCCACTGTTCCTAAAAAACATAAAAGAAATACAGATTCAGACAAATCGCTGGCAAAGCTGTTCCGCAACCTGATAATATCTGTATGGAAGAGAAAAAAAAAAAAAAGGTCCAAGGAAAATATGATTATAAAAAAAAAATCAAGAGTATGTTATGTGAATTCAAAATTATAAATTTTCACCAATACTGGTTTAAGAAGAAAAACTATTTATCAGCGAACACCTTAAGATGGGTAATGGAAACAGAATAAATATAAGACAAAACCACAAAGACTTAGATTTAGTCTCAGTGGGGCACTGATCAATTTGTGGAATTGAGGTAATCATCCACTTTGGCACATGCAACTGTTGGCAGACAGCTGGACCAATTTTGGTCTTCCTTTACTCCTATCTGTCTGTAATTGTAGGCAGAGCCATGGTTAAGCCTAAATATGGAACTGAAGTCACAAAGCACTGTCACCAAACTTGTTATTCAACCATGCAATGTAAAATGCATGTATCTAACGTGTGATAGGCCTAGCACATGAACTGAGTCAGTGTTCGGTGCACCTACAGTTTTTATGATTTTCCAGGTTCAAAGCTTGTGTCCAAACAACAACCTTTAGGACCAGAGGTATAAATGACCCAAAGGCACCTGGTTGTCATGGCCTCTGCCTGAACTCAAGCCACATCTCAAATAAAGAGCAGGTCTAACAAGGTTTCAAACTTTTACGACTCATGGTCTGTTTGAAGTAGCCAAGACCCAGCCTGCATTCTGCCAAACACTAAATTGCCATCCATGCAGTACAAAACTAACATCAGATGGCTACAAATGAAGAAAAAAAAAGTCTTGTTCATTTTGGAAAAACCAAAAAATTCTTTTGAGTAAATTAAGCATTTATCAGATAGACCTTCACTCAAAAATTACACATATTGAAAAGGCCATACCTTATTGGAAAAGCCAAAATATACAGTATGAGGTATACTCTTCATACTGACAATCAATTCCTGAAGCCTAGAAATAACTGTGGGTCCCAAGAGACAAAACCTTCTTTTTCTTTTGACAACTACACAAAGCAAAAACATGGCGTCGTTACAGAGCCTGAAGTTTTTGTCTTGTGCTTGGCTAGAGAGAGTCGTTTTATATTTGCTCCCCTTGTCTACATCACAACTATAGCACCTTGTGCAAGAAAGGCTCCTACGGACAGACTTCCTGCCTTGTTGTGTGCAAACACCTGCCTCTTGACAAGAGAAGCTATAGCATAAACTTTTTCTAAACTGAAAACACTGCTATTGTACTGTTCTGATGACACAATGGACCATTACTACATGGGTGCTACTAAAGGATGGTTTAGGTTTGTGGCAGTTCTTCAAGTCTGTCTTAAAACAATAGTCACATTTAAAGTCACTGATTTTGGTTGTTGTAATCCTTCTTCCTGTTCATAATGGCTATCAAAACATCTATTCATAATGTGCTTCCAATGAAAGTGATGGCGGTTCAAATCCTCAGTCCTATTCTGTGTAGAAAGAAAAATTAGACAGATTTTAGGGTAATTTGGAACTTGAATATATCTCATATAAATTTAATCTAAATTTAAAGTGAATGCAGAAAGGACCAAAAGAGACACAAGACATACACTGCTCAGAATATCTGAGAAGCGTGTGGGTTTTGGACTGAAGAGGGAGTGGTCCAGCTGTTTTTCCTCTCAGGGTGGGGTAAGAGGTGGGGATGGGGTTGTTTGACTGAGTGAGTAGACACTGGTGCCCTTTGTCCCCCTCTCTAGCCTGGAAAGGAGAGCCTGGGCCCGTAAACGGTTGGTATGTTGAAGCGGCTGGGGTGAGAAGAGTCTGTTAATGTAGGAGTTATACCTGCTGGATTTAGCTGCTCTGTGTGGGGTTAAGCTCTAAAGATTATCTCAAGAGCAGTGTGGTCACTGATAATTGAATTATGCTTCTTTATCATAATTTCCAAAGCTATGCTTTTCCAGCATGGCATTGGCCAAAGCAACACTTTGTAACAATAGATGTTATATTACTTACTATAAGGTGGATTGTAAGAGTAAATAATTAAAAAAGATGATTCTACACGCAAAAAACATATTTTCTCAATGATGTTACATAAAAAAGTCACACTGTGTTGGTCATTTAATATTTATCAAGCTAATAATATTCACCTTTTAAAAGACAGCACTCTGCCTCCACCCTGTGGGCAGTATGATGCATTACACAACTACTTCAGTGAAGCAATTGACAATCTGACATAATCATGACGTAACCAACAAACAGTCAATTAGTAAAAGAATCAATACTAATTACCTTGAACCTAACTGATGCCTCAAATCATCTCTGCCGTAAGACTGTTGGGAGTGCGGGCCCTCCTGAAAACAAAATTACAATTAAAATAATCATTAAGGTTCCCAGTGGAGATTTTGACCTCTAGAAGGTTATGGAGGTATTATCTATGAGTGGATCCTTGTTTTTGTTTATCTTGTATGTCCATGTGGATGCATTTTAGCACGCCTGCCAGTGGTTTTACATCATTCCACTGATCAACAAGTGGCAGAAGTACACAAAAAATATGCTGCAATGCCAGCAACAGCAAAGAGGTTTCCTTGTAGACATGTAGACAATGTGCAAAGTGTTTAATGACGATGGAAATGCAATCAACACATTTCTTAGACCTCAAGGATAAACACTATATTTTGGTGAGTAGTTATGTCAACATAACGTTGTTAAGAAAACTTCACGGAGAATTTTTAGTTGGAAAATTCTGCAAATTGATGATTGATGATGTTGTTGGGGAAGAAAAGCCTACAAGAACCCAATTAAAGTAAGGCAACATGCGATTCTGTTGTTAACTTTCTGACATACATTAATTGGAGTCATGCACATTGGTATACCATTTCATAATGTTTCTATTTAATCAGCTAAAAATGATTTAAAAAAAACTACAACACTTAAACAGACACTTCACTATGATCCTATAACATTTTACAATTGTTTTCCAACTTGTAACACAAAACAGATGTTAGTTTATAAATTAGGCATACCAAGCGTGTCTTACATTTCGTGAGGGTGAAGCATTTCTGCGAAAATTGCCATCAAAGTACTGGCGATCACTGGGTGGGTAACTGCCTTCACCGGGACATTCTCTTGGATCCGGGTAATTTCGAGGACCACCATACCACTGGTCATCACTAAAACCTCGGTCAAATTCCCCAAGTGGCCGGGGCATGGGGTTCCTCTTCTCAACAATATTGACAACTCGATGGACCTTTACCTGAAATAACACAATATTACATTTTAAATAATATGGCTACTTTTTACACAAATTACATTTGTAGACGGAATGTTTGGAAGTATCCCCATTTAAATCACACCTCTTCTTATGACATTGCAATGTCCAAAAGTATGTTATGATCAGCGTTCCCACACTTATTCATAGGGAAAATATCAAAAGCTTTTGATGACCCATACTAAAATTTGAATGACCATTCACAACCTATAGCCCAAACAGAACTGTATAATTTACTCCAAATGTTAATTGTTGTATAAAAATAAACAACAACTTTTATCAATCTCAAACAGTTGGTTATTTTCATATCTAATGAATGCATTTGTATTTTTTTGTATTTGCATTTATAATGCATTTAATATAAACTCATTTCTGGATTCTGGATTCTGAAGTCTGAACAACACTGGGGCAACAAGTATGTAGCATACCTACATACTTCACAATATTTCAAGGCTCTCTAACGACCGATACAAATTGTCTCATCATTAAAGAGCTCTGAAATATTAAATATACACTTGCCTGATACATCATTCAGACATAATTTCAGCTGGCTGGCAAACATGGAGGGAGAGACGTGAACGCGGGGAGAAAATGAAGAAAAGTACTTGATGGTAAACAAAATGTCATGCATCATTGCATTTTATGGCTACTTTACGTCAACAGCTACAGAAAAGAAATTTGCCGTTATTATGTTATGTTAAAGGTAATCTCGCATTGCCAGACCTATTTCAACAGCGCTGTGGAATAAGGTCTGGCTACCACACTGATTCATTGTAGGACAGGAGAATAAAACACTCTGGGTTGTTTGCATGTTGTTTTTTTTTTTTTTTAAACCAATCACAATCGTCGTGGGCGGCGCTATGCTTTGAAAGCAGCGACAATGCCTCTGCAAAATAGTTTTAGGAAGGAACATGTTTGGTGGAACATTTGCACCCTATAAAAGAAAACGCCACATAAAATATTATTTATTTTATTATATAAAACAAAGGTAAACATTATTTGCTCTTACCACTGCGTCACCGTGTGTACCCTGTCCACAGCAATCCCACCAATTGGTCCCAAAATGCCATAAACGTATTCTTTGTAAATCTTTACAATCATCCTCTGAAAGAACCAGTTGGGCCTGCCTCATTGTACAATCCAAATATTGTTAAAAAAATTTCAGCGTGTAGCTTGCAAGCTTGAAGGTTGATGTTGTTTATCATAACAAAGGGATTTTAAGATCGGCAACACACAGAGAGGAAGCAAAGGGGCAAAGTGCTTTGTCCTGGAAATGTACTTCCATTTATCCAGACTATGTTAAAGGTTATTCATGGAAGATTGCAGTAACAATCAATTTAATTAAACACAAAACTAAATTACATGACTTTTCCAAAAGTTTCAAGGATTTTACTGACTCCATTACTTTTTCAGGCTTGAAAATTTAGATTTTTTAAAATAAATGATTTTCCCAAGTTTTCCGTAACCATGGGGACCTTGTGACAAGTAATTTGTCTGTAAGACCCTGATTATTTATTGCTGCCCTACTCAAATAAATATCTCCTAGGGCCTGGTCTGTGCAATCTAAAAGCTCAATTAATAGCTCGGTTTGTAAAGTTGTGGAGCACACATAACCGTTTTTAAACTAAATTAGCTAGAAGAAGATAACAAAAACAGCTAAAAAGACAGCGTCTACAATAGTTACAACACTGACGTCCCCTCAAGGAGTGACTTAGATAAAAAACAAAAAGTGAATGAACAGTCAACAATTTTATACCATGGTCATGAAAAGCTTATCAAAAGACTGCAGCATAAAAAACAGCATCATGATACCAAAGATTGTTAAAGAACCAGGTTTTTCCCCAGTAATTAGTCCCACTAAAACATTTTGACCATGCAAATTAGCATATTCCCTTACCTCTCTTGAGTCCATTGCTGAAAAGCGCTCTTCATATTCCTCTCTAATTGATGATCGACCGCGTCGATATGCCACTACAATGAAAAACGGAGTGTGTTTTTGTGTTGGTCAGACTATAAATTCAAATTACAGCTACGGCACTGGATGTTTTCCAGACTAAAAGCTTATTGTGAAAACAGGTCTCCGGATTTTCATCCAGTTAATAGTCTTCAGATCTATGAAAAAGTGAGTTAAAACAATGGTGATGTAACCCATTGGTGAAAGCACCTGTATTTGCTGCTTTGTCAAGTAATAGGATCTGAGTGTCTGTGGCAACTTTCCCACCCTAAATTAAAATGCGTGTGTACAGTTAGTTTTTCTTTCCTGTACTTTCTGATGCTCAGGTGGGTTTTAGCTGTTCACCGTAAGCCATGTTGTGTCAGCTAATAACGTTAGCAATGTAAGGCACCCAACTCGGGTCCAAGGGACGTTCAGTCTTTGGCTGCTAAAGCTATAGTGCTCACACAGTGCTGGAAAGCATTGCACCTCCCCAATAGCCTCAGGGGGGAATCTTGATAGCTGCATTAGCACGTTTGACCGTATTAGGCTATCATCTCCACGGCTGCGCATGACCCGACACTGCTCGCATTTTTATGAATGTATTAGCTCATCTGACACTACACTGCTATCTGTGTGGACTGGAGCATTTGTGTGAATGCATCGCGCAGGTGAGAGCTGCAATCTACCAACGTCATTCAGTCATTGTGATCTGTTTGTTTTTTAAAGGAAATCTGGAAATCACAAATGCGCACCTACCACTACATCTTACTGCCACAGCTGCCACTAGACCAACCTAACTCAAATCTTACACACTACAACTTTATGACATTGGAAATTGTGCAAAGAACAAAGCACCACAATGTTTTATAGGGACTTGCTGAGCATATGCAGTCAAAATTTGATCGTGCTTAAACAAGTTGCACAGCCAAAAGAGAGATTGAAGTCTATGTGACAGAGTAAAAATTGCATTGCTATGCTTATAAAACATCCAAAATGCTTTTGTTTTAACTTACTGTTGGAATGATTTAGGTTTTCTG
>NC_045740.1:3563608-3582277 GCF_008692095.1 Etheostoma spectabile
TCAATGTCTCAGTAGAGAATGGTGAACCTATCAAAGGAAAGGGGTAAAGCCTTGTTCATCTGATTCAGCATAAGCATATTTACCACAGACAATTTTGGACACATACCTAAATACATAGAAAATAGAGACTTCTAACACACGCATGCACACTAGGGGTGTTGAAATAAATCATTGCATCAAAGCATTGCGATGCGGACGTGGACGATTCAGCATCAATGCAATGACAGGCCATTATCAATTATTGCCTGTTGATGATACTTTTTCTGTTGTGTTTAAACTCCGTTACAGTCACGGAAGTGTCTTGTTTAAAAGCAGATACAATAAAAAAGGAAGTTCATTTATATCTGACTGCTTAAATTTGTTGATGAAAACCATGTGTAGCAATGAATAATAATATTAAAAAGGTGACGCACACTGATGCATCCTGATATTGAATCGGATCGAATCGTTGACAGGATTATCGTGATCGAATTGTAAGAGTAGTAAAGATTCACACCCCTAATACGCACACACTCTGACCTCAGTTCAAATCATTTCTACACCATAGAAATAAACCTCATTTTATTTATACGATTCCCCACAAATACCTCTGCCATAACTTTCTGGCATACCAAAGCAACGCAAATGTTTAATTAAGCCACTCTTTTAAATATTGTTTGATTTAAAATAATGAGTTTATATAGACTATTTATAGCAGAAAATTATAACATGAGTTAGCTCAGGCCATTTTGCAGATAGAGGTCTAGACCACACTGACTCTATCGTTTACAAAAACCCAACAATTCCAGTTATTCTCCCTAGAGCAAGCATATAGTGTGACAGTGGTGAGGAAAAACTCCTTTTAAGAAGAAACCTCTGCACTGTTGTTAACAAAACGAGATTATTAGCATCACAACAGAGGAAGAAGTCGTAAGAATCTACTCACTCACCATATGATTTGATTAGTCCTGGTCACTGAGTGAGTCTTACATATTATAGTAACGCTAAAGGACATTGACTTAAATCCAAGTTACACATCAGTCAGACGTTTCTCTTCATGTTCACGAGCAAGGGAAACCAAAACCACCTGAGCTAGAGCACCACAACAACAACCATAAACCAGTGAAGGAAAGTATCCAACCATTTTCCTGTCTGCTCTTCTTCGCTCAACATGGGCTACTTCCGGAAACAAATGCGCTGCCACCATCTGGAGGCGGCTGATGGGAATGTCCAAACGTAGGCCTACTCATGTTTCCTGCTAGTGGAAGATCGTTTACTTCAGTGAAAGTAATTAAAATAAAACACTCAATTGCATGTAAAAGTATTAGCCTACAACTGAAGTATCATGAAAACCCTTTTCAGTGTCAGATTTTTAGAACTATTAATGTTGTACAACATTAATGTTGTACACCATTAATAACATAATACTATAAATGTTAAAATCTAAGGGCAAAAGCACTGTTTTATTGTTGTAGCTTGCAATTGTGGAGCTAAGTCTGACTGAGTTGGGAAATTTGATCAACGACAATGTATTATAGTTTCTAAAGTCATCATAGGTTCGTTATATAAAGTCAACTGTTAAATGTATCTAAAAGTGGCTGTCAAATAAATAAATTAAATATGAAATAAGTATAAATATGTGTTATCATTAAGATACATTTTTTACTTCAATTTCATTATTTCCCCACATTGTGTTCGATTATTTGTGTATCAATAGATTTCTTTCGCTTGATGTATGGTGTATGTATACCTTTCATTTTTTTTTGTTTTTCAAGCTTCACATCGTAGATGGTCATAATTAAGATAATGTTTTAAGTTTTTAAGGTCACATGCATTGTTATTCTTTTTTGCTGCTGTGACTGTTCAGTTTCCATTTTAAGATAAAGTTAGCCTCATCGGTTGCCAATGAGGTGAACTTTATCTTAAAAATGGATACCAGCACAGGTAAGTAGTTTCACCTACCTCTAAATTGTAGTAAGCAAGTAAAACTTTATCAAGTCTTCATACAAACAACCAAAAAACAGATCACAAAATCCTAATATGTTAGTGTATTGAAGCGCAGATTTATAAACAGTTAAGTATAATATTCTACTTCCCAATTCTACATTAAAGCGTGCGTACACCTTCCTCTTACCACGTTGCAAAATTTACAAAGCGCCTTTCATCAATGTATCACATTTATTTCTGCCTCTGTTGTGATTACATTAAAGGTGATTGGGTGAACCCGTGTCACGTGACCGCCCTTCGACAGGAGTTTCCACGACAGCTGAATAGCAGATAAATACGTTACGTTCACCTGTAACATAGATCATTTTTAACTCCAGTGAGTCGAAGTTTCGTAAAATGGGAGACAAGAAAAGCCCTACAAGGTAAAACTGTCGCTAGTTTCTATGAAAGAATACTTTATCGGGCGGTTTGAGATAGAAAGCTCGGTCAATGGATGGAGCTGTTTTACAGAAGTGTTCATGGCGGCTGGCTGCTGGTTTAATATGGGGCAACTGCCTGTGTGAGCTGAAAGCTCCCTTTTCCTCAAAGACTGACTTCTGAGCAGAAAAGAACTTTAGAGCAGTGTCTTTGTGAAAATCATTTCACAAATGTGAAATAATTGCGCTCATTTAAATTGTGGCGTTATCACAGTGGTTTTGTTTTGTTTTTGTCTGAAGGCCAAAGCGGCAATCGAAGCCCTCCGCCGACGATGGGTACTGGGACTGTAGCGTCTGCACGTTCAGGAACACTGCTGAGGCGTTCAAGTGCACGATGTGTGATGTCAGGAAGGGGACGTCAACTCGGTAAGAATAACTGCAGCTGTTATTTTTTTAAGGAACAAAACACTGCAGCACTATTTTAATAGTAGCCTACGATAAAAAAGTATACTTTTAAGGTACATCTATCAACAAAAGCCCTGCAATAAATCTCATCTTCATGACGGATTTAATGTTGTTTTTTGTTGTTGTTGTTGTAGTAGTAGTAGTAGTAGTAGTAGTAGTAGTAGTAGTAGTAGTAGTTGTGATTGAACTTTGTGGATTTTTGAGAGTAGTCAGGGCCATACTTTACAGTACCATGAGGTCATCCTTGTGAAAATAAATGTTTTAAGGGAAAGAGAAATAAGCATTTCCCCACTAGAGTTAAATCTCTGATACTGGGGAGAAGTCTTTGAAAACTTAGAAAATTAATAAGTCAACGTGGAGGTTAAATGCAGTAAATCCAGCTCAACACTTGACTGAATAGAACACATCTGTGTAAAAACTACAACAACAATCACAGTCCACAGCCTCTAATACCATAGAGTTGAGTCAACACCTCTTTTAAAACAGAACATGATACAGATTGGGTTTATTGCAGGGCAGGTATTAGACTACATGAGTTTTAGCTAGGTGATCTAGTGAACTGCCAATTTAGTTATGAGAGTAGTGTTGCTTTGCCAGACTTTCCTTCACAGTTATGCAGAGAAAGGTCTGGAGAGTCTACACAGCATTCTAGGATGGAAGACAAACGTGCTCTGGTTTATTGGCATTTCTTTAAACCATTTGCTGTCGTCTTGGGTGGCACTAAGCTCCGTACGGAGTAACGGCACAGCTGCAAAATAGCCTCGGGAAAGAACTTGTTTTGGTGGAACATGTGTACGCTCAAAGGTTGTTTTAGTGGTGCAACATAAAACTCAGATTGGACAAATTATCTAGCTAGCTGTCTGGATTTACCCTGCAGAGCTTTTAGGAGCAGTTAACCATAGTCTTCATAATCGACCAGAGTTTAGAATGCCAACAGAAAGAAAGCCCAAGGCAACAGATCTGGCCTAAGGGAGGGACATCAGGCGGAATTTCCGGTGGCACGGAGCAATCCCGGAAGTAAAACGTTGTGCATATAGACTAGATGAGAGTAACCCCATCAGGATAGATCATACCGGGTATCATAATCATGTGAATCATCAAAAAATAATGACTATATTACAGCCTATCCAGGAAAGGTGTATTAAAAAGAGGAAAAAGGTAACTCACAGCCAGCAGGTGTCAAAGAGTTAGGTCTGTGAAGGCACCCCCTGGGAAAAATAGGCCTACCTCTATTTATTAATCCTCTATTTATTCATTTCTAGCATAGCGTATAGTAAAAAATTTAAAATTTAAGTAAAAATTGAAATCACAAAAGTTTGAAAGATTAAATGATGAAAGTAGGAGAAGGAAAAGAGAGGAATTGGAACTGCGTAAGTGCTGTGATGTGATATGTTGGTCGTTCCACAAAGATTGTAGCAATCGACTTGCACCAGCTTAGAGTTTTGTAACACAACCATACCAATACCATCCATTTTTCTGGACTATAACATGCATTAAAAAAAAACAAATCTTTTGTTGAAGAAAGTGAGCTTTCTTGTACCAATCAGATTGTTAAAGCTGGGCTTAAATTGCCAAGCTCCTCAGTGCTCTTGTTAAATATAGTGCCGTGGTGGAAGAATGCAGAGGAAATGTTTGCATGTGTTCAAAGGATGTGTTTGCAAATGTTCAAGATGGTCTTAAAACAGTAGTCCGCATATGGACATTGATTTGATTTGTTTGCTATACTAATTTATCCTGTCAAAAGTTAGTCTTGCTTTCAGTGTGAAATTCCCTCTTTATATTACCTATACCTCCACTACAGCTCATCAAGCAAACACTGTTTGGAGAAACAGGAAGAGGACATTTCATACTTAATAGACTAACTTTAGAAGATTTTATAAACTCAGACTTCCGCAGCCTCATCTTAACTTCAGATCAACCTTATTTTATTTTTAATTTAACACAGAAAAAGGACTGTGGATTTTGTTCTCCATCACTGGAATTGGCCTCCGGAATAGATCTCTTCACGGCCAGGAGGAATGATTACAGCAAGCACAGTGCACATTTGGGAAGCTGATTCTATTTTAAGATGGCCTTGAACAATTCTGAAACCTATTCTTTAACGTTTTATCAGAGTTTTGGAGAGTTAGTAAATGAGAAGATGATGTAGCATTAGGAGTGACTATGGTAGCGAGTAGTCTGAAAGCCCGAAAATCTGCATAAGGAGGTTGGTAGGGGGGGTGGATGGGTCAAACACAGGACAACATTTTTTGCGACCCCGTGAAACTGCCACAGATTTAGAGTTGAGGGGCCGTGTTCATTTCACAGAATACTGTTAGATAAGGTTGTGCAAACCACATGCTCACTCTACTTACAGTATTATAAATGTAGCTATAAGGCTAATAACTTTTTTTGTCTCTTTCAGAAAACCACGACCTGTTTCTCAGCTGGTTGCACAGCAAGCAAATCAGCAGTTTGCACCACCCACACTCCCCAAAAAGGAGAAGAAAGAAAAATCAGAGAAAGACAAGAGTGATAAAGAACTAACACTAAAAAAGAAAAGCTATAAAAAGATGAGGTAATGAATTCATGTTTTCAAATGAAATAGCAGCATAGCTATTCATATTCAGTGGTCTTTGATATTTTTGCTGGTCTTTGCCATCACTGAAATATTTAGTATCAGCCAAGCAGTTTTCAAATCCGTTTGTTTTTCTCTGTTTGTCTCCTCACCAGGCCCAGGTTAAAAAACATAGACAGGAGCAGCGCCCAGCATCTAGAGGTCACAGTTGGAGACTTGACTGTAATAATCACAGACTTTAAGGAGAAGGTCAAACCCACATCCACTTCGACAAGTGCTGCCTCGGCAGACCCACACAGCCAAAGTGGCTCAAGCTCTGATAACACCGAACGAGGGGTCTCCAGATGCTCTTCGCCCCGCGGGGAAGGCTCGCCGGTTAATGGAGAGACTCACTAACCTTCACACTCCCAGTCAGCACAACCCATTTCTTCTGCACTCTCAACAACCTTGACTAGAGATTAAATTTGAACATGCATTAATAATACTATACATGCTAACATGAAAGCATTCGCTTCCTTTGGGACTGTATTTTCCACTGCCTTCCCATGATGATAAAGAATTCAGGAGTCAGGACATATGCTGTATGCTCAACTCAAAGAACTGTTGCAGCAAGATCCATCATGATGAACTGAAAAAGTAACCGTAGCATTAAATCCTGAATGTCAGTGGAACTGTGCCACATGTTGTGGTTACTTGTGTTTTTAACAACTCTGTGTTACATCAGCGTCACACTGAGCTGGTTTTTGCTGCACAGAATAAATGACTCATTATGAAAGAAAATAGAAAGTCATCTCAGAATTGTAGTTTATCCTTGAATTTTGTTATCATTATTTGCACTTAATGACCTCCTATGTTCATATTATAATTTTTTTAGCATTATTTCCACTTTGCCATTATCAGTAAACCATAATGCTGTTGGTTAATAGCCTAATCTGGCTCTCATTTTATACCACTGGATGCAATCATTTTTTAATTGTAACATGTAAGAAAAAATATTGAATAATTATTCTAAGTATGCTTCTCATTCACTTGGTAGAGTTAAGCATGATTTAATCTATAGAATGGTTTATATTGTAAAATAATGTTAAATAAAATAAGCTGTAGATATTTGGATATGTTTTCCATTTTTCAATACAAACCGGAACAGTTTGTAAAACAATACAATTTTCCTCAATGATTTTCTATAGCATCTCCACAGCTAATAGATTGTGTTTATTTTTTTTTAATGTGTTAACAACCGTTTTCTAATCATGACTGATTTGTTCCATGAAGGCAAGACATGACAAGTCATTTTACTTGGTATCTATCTTGAGTTACACACATAGTGTGTAACACTATGTGTGTAACTCTCCAGTATGAGTTACACACTTCACTGAACTGTTTGCCTTACACTTGTTGTAAGGCAGTGGTGCATGGTCGCAGGTTAAATAATGCATGGTCGTAGGTTAAATAACGGCTATTACAAAATTAAACTGATTTTGACTTTACACAACCATCAATTTTACATTTGACACTTAAAAGTATAAATTGCTGATCATTCTGTAATGTTACTTTTACCCAACATTGGTCTGGTTGTATTTACACCACTTCCATAATTCTCATTTTTAACTAATGTTCCATGTGCAGATGGGATTTGGGCTAAAATGATTTACTTTCGTAACCATCTACCAGAATGCTTGACCCTGTGTTCCCGTCATGTGACAGAATATTAACGCTGCAAGCAGCGATGCACGGGCCCTCGCCTCCTCGCAGGTCGTGGATACTGGCAGATGCCAATCTTTGTAGCAGTGCATTTGCACAACAGTCAGACACTGCAAAGCCAAAAATTGATTTTGCTGCAGCTATCTGTGTGTGTATGTGTGGTGTGTGCATCTGTGTGTATGCTTCTGTCTGCGTGTGACCCAATCTGCTCTTTACTTAAAAAGCTTCCATATGGACGTATTTTAAAATTCTGTGTTTTTGTCAAATAAAAAGGCGAGAGCATGATGCTTTCCATCCCTAGATCTAGATAAGTTTACCAGTACTAATCTGAACTAACGACATGATCACTGTCACTAGATAGAAAAAAAAAGTTGACTTTCACTAGGTGCTATTTACTGACAGTAAAAAAGTCATTATTGTATGCATTTCTGCGCTGGCACTGCTGCGTTGCTAAATGATAGCAACTCACCAGGAGACTTCCCTTACTCCCGTACATATCTTGAGTGATCTTTTTACCCAGAGGTGGTTAACCTGAAAGTTATGATAGGGGCGTGGTCTGTATACATTGGTGTGGATAGAGTATAGGGGGCGGCTCAATGTCACATGTAGACCACACATTCTAAGTTTCATGTAAATTGGAATAATGTTTGCCAAGATACAACTGTTGCTGTTTCAATAACATACAGGAAGTTGGTTCTCTATAACTTGTGCATTGTGTTTTTGTCACGAGGGTCCACCGAGTCTATATCCAAGTTTTTTTGCAGATTGGAGTCGCAGCCCAGGAGAAGTTAGACAAAGTTAGGTTCCCATATGTCAAAGAAAAAAATCTAACAGTGCCATCTCAGGGCTGATTCACTCAAGATTTGGCATGGATGCTCAAGCCATTATGTGGAACAACTGTGTCATGTTTGGTGGCAATCGGAATAAATCTTGGCCAAATTTGCAACTTCCTCTTTCAACAAGAAGTTGGTCCTCTGTAACTTGCAATTTTTTTCTTTTGACAATATTTTGCCATGAGTGTCAGTAGATACTACCGGCTAAGATTCAAGAAGATTGCAATCACAACTCAGGAGGAGTTCGAAAGAATGTAAAATACATGACAATTCATAAATTCAAAATGGCCGTCTACCGGTTGGGTGGAGCTAATGAAGGTAATGGGAAATATGTCAGCTATGAATAGAACAATGCGTTTTAAATCTGGTGAAGATCGGAGTAACTATGTCCAAGTTAAGGCCTTCCACGCATTAGGGGGCACTATAGCCTGCTTACAGGTGGGCCAAATCGCGGTGCAGTCTTGCAAAGCTCCCAGGTTTTTATGTGGGCGCCAAGTTTTGTGAGTTTTTGTATACTGAGGCCTTCAAAGATGTGCCCAATCGCTAAAACCAATTAAAAGGGCGCTATAGAACAACCATACCACTCCCAAATCTAAATGTGTATTCAGATGAAAGAGTTTAATATTCTGCACATGGCTGCAAGAATTTGAGAGTTTTTGTGTAGCTATCCTAAAGTGCTCAAAAAAGTCTTCGTAAAATGAGAAATTTTGCAAAAAATTCGCCATATCGTACTTTTTTTTTTTTTAAAGATTTTTTCTAAAGATAGCTTGATAGAGTTCCAGATGATACGCATGTTCCCTGAAAGTTTGAATGATGAATTATTACTTTTGTCAAACTCAGGGTGCACGTTAGGGGGCGCTATGGAGCCCCCTGTCATCACCTGGGACCAATCACCACAGAATTTTATCATTTTTCATAGGTCTGACATGTGTGCAAGTTTTTGTGAGAGTTCCCACATGCTAAAGCCCTCAAAAATGACAGCAATGGTCCGGAATAATAATGATAATCTCTACAAAAACAATAGTCCCTTGCACTTCGTGCTAGGACACCGTTAGTGCCCTTGCACTTCAGTGCTCGGGCCCTTACCGATGTGGGTGGGGCGGAAAACTGTAAACACCAACTGTCTTAATTTAACTGTCTGAATAGATTGTTAGCTGGTAGCACAACCGATGGTAGCTAGCTGATACCAACAAACATGTTCCGTTAGCGCATAAAACTTGAAACGCAAAATGCGATGCTATCTTCAAGCATTTCTCCTGTGCATGGTCTTCACTTTCTTTTCACTGTTGTATGTGTTCAACCAACTCGCCTCCACCTTGGAGGACAGAGACGACTGGAACCTGAAAGAACAGGGGGTAACCGACAAGCGCAGTCATGACTACGGGCACCTTCTCAGGAAAAAGCCAGGACTGACGGGCCTTCCAGACAGCGAAGAAGAGCTTGACAGGTAATTTGGCTAGCGATAATTTAATTTAATTACTAAGCACATTAGTAGCTAACTTAGCTAGTGGCTAGCTTTACATACATTTGCATTTGCTCTGAAGCCAGCGTGACTGTTAAATTGGACTAAAATAATAACGTTAACGTTGCAGTCGAAACGTTACAGTTAGCTAACTGAGTTGCTAAATGACGTCAACGACACGTAACGTTAACGCTAACTACCCGGTTAACTTAACTAGCTGGGTTATCGGGCTGATAATAATTTAATTGAAAATATAGTCAGCATTCATTGTGCTGTTTTACACCCACGGTATATAACCTTATGTGTCACACAATACTAATGACTTTCTTGTATAATTCTAAAAGCAACCACCTGTCAGCTATTCTGCTAGATAATTAATTTACCTTTTAACGTGTCTGCTCCCCAACTAGCTAGATAGCTAGCTAATTCTGTGCCTCGTAAGCTTTTTTGCTGGATTTAAAAGACGGCCTCCTGTTAAACAACTAAGCTAACTCTTAAATGCAGATCTAATCTCAAAACATGTCTGATGTCCAAGAGAATTAACGTTGAGGATGCAAAAGATCATGTTTTTATTCTGTCAGGTGTAAATCACTGTCAGTTTCTTACTGGAATCCATATCGGAGACTACCTGCTGATGTTTGTGGAGTGAACTGCTTATTGGAATCATCTCTTAGGTATGACTGATTTTGTGTGCATCTGAATAAATAGATTCCACTGTTCTTTATAACTCACAACTTTCACCTACTTCCTAGGTTCATAGTTCAGAGTAAATGCTCAGCCTGTTCGTACACTCATACATTCAAACTAGCTACTCTTGAGTTTTTTAAGTCATAGTACAAGTAGTTCTCAGATATCAAACATGTTGACACCTTAGTAACAACACTTAGAGTTGTTAGTGTAAAGCCGTTATGATCATTCATCATGGATACATAGAAGCTGTAGTAATTTGAAATACAAATACTTCTACATTTTAACCTGAAATGCCTATTGTACTTTTTTATTATCTCTAATTCTACACAATGCAGTTATAGGTGGAGTAGTATGTTTAGTTTTTCTTGGGGCTTTTCTTGAATCTGTCTTGTTACAGTTTAATAACATCATGAGATGCAGATTTGGGGGATAACTAGAGCCTTGTACAAAATTAAAATATTTTAGTCAATTGTAATTGTGTATGCAGGCTTGCCATACAGTGACATATACAGAGATATGATTGGAAAACTGTCAAAGTGGTCCTTTCATTAAACCTAATACCAGTTCAACCCTACAGGGCTACGCACCAGTCAGCTGAGCCTTCTAATATCTTCATTACTTTGTTCTCTCCTGCACTTGTGTATCCGGGCTGTTGTACCAATAACAACTGGGGTTAGTTACTGATTCATTTTTACTTTGCCTTGGCTTATAGAGAGAGGTCCGGTTCTGCAGTCAAGGAACATAGGGATGAAAGAAGTCACCTGGCTGTGGTGGCCTGTGGCCCCAGGCTAGAGGAAACTCTTACCATGTTAAAGTCTGCTGTTCTCCTCAGCAAAAAGCCTCTGCACTTTTACATCTTTGCTGAGGATGATCTACATAACCACTTCAGAAATGCTGTAAGTGTCTTCCCAACAACACCAGAACTTTATGTACTGTAGTTTTGTATTAATTTTCTGATTGTACAGTTAACTAAAGCAATGGCCTAGTTATGATTACATCTGTGTTGTCAACTGGCGTATCACATTAAGAAAGCATTCTTGTAACTATTGCACAAATTGTACAAAGCAAACTCATGGCATGTTTGACAAACAGTCTGCCATTCTGAATGCATGGATGTTTTTACAGTAAAGCCTTCTTTTTTACACAGTTGTCATTTTTTTGGGACCAAAGGCTGAGAGACATTGTTTTTTTAAGAAAATTGTAAGTTAATATCTTTCAATGTGTGGATATTGTTAGGTACAATTTTTCTTTGTGCATATCTTTTCTTAAAGCTGGACTCCTGGCCCAGGACTGTTCAGACCAAGTTTAACTTCACCATCTACCCCATCACTTTTCCAAAGGAGAATGTGAAGGAGTGGAAGAAGCTCTTCAAACCGTGTGCCTCTCAGAGGCTTTTCCTGCCAGTACGTCTAAAGTCATCCTTCCTGTGTATAACTGTGTAACAATTACACATTTGCAAAATGTACTCATATGTTTTATTGTGGTCTGTTTTCCAGCTGATCCTAAAGGAGGTGGATTCTTTGCTGTATGTAGACACAGATATAATTTTTTTGCAGCCAGTAGAGGATATCTGGGCCCTTTTTGCTCAGTTCAAATCGAACCACATAGCTGCCATGGCTCCAGAGCACGAGGAGCCACGCATCGGCTGGTACAACCGTTTCGCCCGCCATCCTTACTATGGCAAGACGGGAATCAACTCAGGGGTCATGCTCATGAATATGACGCGCCTCAGGGAGAAATCCTTTAAGGTAACGTGCAGGTAGAAGATCTTTTTCTTGCAAGTTTTTTGCAGCATGATAACTTCTTTCAGCTGTTGCTATGTACCGTTGCCAATTTAATATATAACCAGTGTAGTATGGTAGCCATTGTGACATTAAAACTAAGGTTAAGTGCTCACCTATGATGGCAAGAAGTACTAAGCAGATTTGAAACATCTAAAATGTGAGTTGTATTATGTCCACGTCTGAAATTAGTATTATTATGAAATTATTAGTAGTAGCTGTAGCATCAAGATTGACCAGCTGAGGTCGCTCTTGTAATTTCTAAAAAACTGTTTATTTGACGTGATAGGAAGTTTTGACTAATGGAATTATTTTTTCAGATATGCAGAGTTATGATTTCCTGATGCAAAATGATATAAATGCTCTTTTGATTACTGTATTTTTATCTTCTAGAATGACATGACAATAGTTGCACTGAAGTGGGAGGAAATTCTGATGCCCCTTCTCCAGAAGTATAAACTCAATATCACCTGGGGGGACCAAGACCTTCTTAATATCATATTTCACCATAATCCAGGTTTGTGCTATCACATATACATCATTAGTTTTATTCTTAAATAGGGCTCAACAATTTGGGAAAATAATCTAATATTGATTTTGTTTTTCACCAATATTGTAATTGTGATTTAAAATGCAATTCTTTTTTAACATCACTATCGGCTGTATCATTTAACATAGACAAACAAATGATTGTATGACTAACACAATATTAGATGGATTAAACTAACTGTCCTTTACTGTTATTATATTGATTAAATTACAGAACTCTGTAATGATACATGATCTAATAAGTGTATTGAAGGTTTGCTGTTTTAAAGGTTAGCGTTACTCGGTTAGCTCAATGACATCATGTTAGAAAAGCCAAAACAATTTGTCATAAGCTAAGTAACACTAACAATAGTGTTAGCGATGATGCTAACGGCATTGATAACTAAGCCAAACGGTATTGCCACTGCTATTTTAGTGATTGAAAAGCAACCTGTTTCTTCCAGATTGTCACATTACTGACAAAACAGCTGTTAGAAGCTAATATATGACGTGGAATTAAACTCTGACAGCTGTAGGACAGCTAACATAGACTTTAGCTGTCTTCATGAAGCTCCCAGCTAAGCTCCTATAACTCGCGACGCACTTAGGAAACCATTTAACTATTCATAACAATCATTTTGGCTTGTGGACATCCATTTTAAAGTCATGTTAAAACTATTTCACTTCTTTTGATTTCCAACCATAACCTGTCACCCCCCTGTACTAACGTTACTCGGTACGTAACGTTAGCTCCCAATGCCTTGTGTTTCTCACTCTCGTAACTTATTGTTCATCAGACGTGACGTGAGAAGAGGGGGATAGGCTAATGTTAGCCAAACAATTTATAAAAAAAATCACATTCGAATAGTATTGTTTTGTTTTTTTATTATAATATTTGACTGCCGGACTTCATTCCAACAGCTCTAGTTTGTAACCCAGTTATTTACCATCCTAACCAATCCAAACTTATCTCTTGCTGTGTTACAGAAAGCCTATATGTGTTCCCCTGCCAGTGGAACTACCGTCCAGATCACTGTATCTATGGCAGCAACTGTCAACAGGCTGATCAAGAAGGTGTCTTCATTCTCCATGGTAACAGGGGAGTTTACCATGATGACAAGCAGCCTGCATTTCGAGCTGTCTACGAGGCCATCCAAAAGGTAGAGACAGCCTTTCTAACTAGAAGTCTGTGGTTTCTTTGGGCCCCTACAGTAAAATAGAAACAAATATGTGTTAACAATCTCCATGTCTTCTAAAATATTCCTGAATGGAGTATATTTATTCAACCAAAAATGTTGTTAAGAGTTCCAGACACAGCTAACTGGATAACTTAATGTATGCAGTAGTAAAGTTTTAAAAGGCTTTGCTTATTCTACTAAGGAGCAATCATTTTTATTGACTTTCTTTCTGGTGTCTCCTGTTTCTTTAGAGGGCAGTTTCTTGTCATTACATTATCAATAGGCACTCCAGGCCATTGCTTTTCTCTCATAGATGCTTCCTTCCACCTGTCCCTAATCAATAGCCTGTTAAACATTTCCGTCATCCTGTCTCGGCTCCAAACCAGACAAATCAGCCCACCCTGCTTTAACCACTGGGATGGTTGCTTTAAATGTTGGCAACTGAAAGACTAAAATCAAGTGAAGAGCTAGAGTTACTAAGTGAAGAAACATGTCAGCCAGTGAAACTGTGTTGCTAATTGATGCGCTTTTAAAAGTTTTTGGACCACAATTAAAGTTGTCAAGGGCACAGAGGGATAAACTATATCAGAATTGGGATCCAGACAGTATTTGTTAGTGTGAGCAATTCATTGTTGTTGATAATAAGAAAAATATATAATCACAATCCTCATCCTTTGAATATCCTCCTCTTGGGTTTGTATGAGGCCTGTTTGGAACAGCTGGTGAGTTCTGGCTGTCTCTTTACACATTGTGTAAAGTCTAAACATTTTCAGAATTGTAGCATCCTTAAGCTGGTATGATGCCCTGCAGAGCACTACCAGTGCATTACTGTTACTTCAAAATGAATGCAGAACTTTGAATAAAAAAAATGCATTTCAGTTTTTATAGCTGAAAAGTCCACTACACATCCGTCATCAATGAGCGAGCAAGCCAGCCGGAGAGCTCTCTTACTGCTGCGCTGGCGGCTCGCCTTCGATCTGCTCTTGTTGATTTCAGCACACCGGTCAACATGCAGGCAGCAATCAGGAGAGTAAGGGAAGCTTCATTAGCTGGTCTCCATCCATTACCTCAGCAGGGCTCGGCCTGGCCACTATCAGTGCGGGCAATGTTCTCAGCCATTAAGTAAACGAGCGGGCTTCATTATGGGGCACTCAGTCTCTCCGACAGCACAAACACGCATACAGCATCCCAGACAGCACATACCAGACTTCTGATTTTAGGAGGCGGAGGAGTCCTGTGGTTTGTCATTAGGAATCATCATAACATGTGTCCTGTATTAGGTAGATAACAGTAAGATATAGGGCTTTGTTGTAAAATTAGCTCATTAGAAAAAAGCCCTGTCTTACTGAACAGCATTTCATCCTTTGTTGTCATAAGCTTTGTTATATTTAGTTGAAGCTTTTATCAGTGCTTCCTGTTGCTCCAGCTCCTCAGGCCCCCTCCCACTTTGTTCCCCCTCAGTCCTTTGAGGACAGCATCCTAAAGCCTGGAGCAGGCAATTCTAGAGGAAACTCTCATTTCCATCCCACCAAGAGCTCCTTAGTCAGCTGCGCTCCCAAGGCAAGCTCTCCCAGCCAGCAGAGGAGCTTGTAATAAAGGGCACTACCATTACGCAGCCCTGCCCACAGAAGAGTTGTAAAATGTTTAGTGCTGATGCTAGTTTGAGACATCATGATGGCTGTGTGGACAACGCACCAGCAGCATCCACATTAAAATCGATAGGAGGCTGTTAATGGTGTTTTATTGCCTGATGCAGTATATGAAAGATAATAAAGAAAGTGTGCTTTGAGTTACCTAATGCTTGGCCAAACTGGAGTCAAATGAGATGCTGTAAAATTGTGATTTCCTCTTATTTACTAAAGCAGTAATTGAATGGTGCACCTCTATACAAAAACAACAGGCCTGCATCCTTATTTACATACTGTATGTGACAAACACTTTGGTGGCTTATATTAACTGGCTGAAGAGCTTGACGTTTTTTATCTTTGCGGTTCACTTGGTGACACAAAAGCATCCAATAATGAAGCATATCTGGAATGCTGCAGCTGTTAGAATTCACCAATGCTGTTACGCCCTACTGAGCCCATTCTTGTATAGTTGTGGTAACAGATATTCATCATCCAAACACACTTTGAATTGACAGTTATGAATCAAATGCAGAATGGTATTGTCTTGAAGTGACAATGATAAATGTGGCACTTAATTCTCGTGATTTGAATGCAGTTGTTATATTTACAATCATGGCTGTCACAGCAGGCAACAGGCATAACAACGAGCACCTACCTTGGCTTGATTTAAAAAAGAAAAAAAAGGATTAGGAGAAGGGCTTAATAAAAGACAAACAGATGTAAAAAGCTGTAATAAAATATGCTCTTTATTCTGAAATCATTAATATAATACATGCACACTTTTCTCTTTGTCACAGTACACATTCGGTGAGGACATGGAATTCTCACTGCTTCAACCACTGGAAGTGTCGCTACAGGCAACCACAAATACCTACTGTGGAAGAGCCAGTCACCTGTTTACAAAGAAGTTAAAACAGAGCATCATGTCTGTTCAACAAGATGCTGTACAGAAAAGATGATCAGGACAGCACTCTTATATCACTGATATCATGATTAGTGTCTTCATTTCTCTCTGGAAGGGAATATTTAAATGTAAGACACTCCGGTGAAGACCATGAGCAAACAGACTCAGGTCACCTCTGAACCGTTATCGGTTTACAAACTGCATATCAAGATTGGAAATGGGGAAGGGTAATCTGTTGAACAGGTTATATTTTATATTCTTAGTGAAGCCAATGTGGGTACATATCTGTCCAATGAACAAACAATCAGGTCACACATGCTTTCTCGCCATGCGGGAAAATGCACAGACACTTTTTAGAAAAAAACTTACAATCATTTTGTACAATTGTCTAAGGACTTTGGGGGAAGATGAATGCATTAGGGTACTTAAATATGTACATATTATCAAGGTTATTTTATTAGTTTATAATTTTGCATACAGGTTTTGTACTAGAGTTTTTGTCACTGCAGTATACCACGGAAAAGGGTTATCTTCACCATGTTTACGTATGTGTCACATTGTTTTTTAAACAAAACAAATGCTCATTAAGAATACTTAAAACATATAGAATATGATCATTATTTATTATTGTTGGACATCTGTGAAAGGATGTACTTTTGATCTCTACCTTAAAACGTTAACATGATGCTATGGTTTCATATATTCTGCTATGGGAGTTTGTCAAAGAATTGTTTACTGTACATTGTAATAGCATTTACGTAATTTCAGTAACTTTACCAACATGAGCATGTTTTCCTAAAACTGGAACAATTTCCTTGAAGGCAGTTTGTTTTCAACCAAGCCAGATAGTGTCATGAAATTAGCTGCCAGACAGGTTTAGCAAAACATTTGCACAATTGATATAAGAAAATGGGGGATTGTAACAACATAGTACATATCTGTCATGTGAATGTATTACTCAAAAGCCAGTATAGACACTGAATTATATATCAAATGAAGTAAATATTTTATCAAAAAGCATTTCCAATGGTGTCTGTAAAACCGAATGTAGTATCTCTAAAATATGTATGCTTGTAATTAGGTGAAATTGGGAAAAAGTTGTAAAATTTTAAATTGGACAATGCTCTAAAGTATATAATATGGTTTGGAATTACCTTGCTTTAGGAGTAAATATACAGTATTTTGGGCTGCATATTACCCCAAACAATATTGCACAAAAAGGAAAGAATTACAACAAGTGTTTGTAATAAGTAAAATTAATTATGGTGTTATTAAATTATTGGACTGAAATTCCTCAATACTCAGTTTCCTATTCTTGTTAAGCCTTTGCACCAGTCATGATAACCACTTCGCATAAACTGAACTTGTTGCCCACTCACTTCACACAACGACAGAGCACGAGCCATGTCCTAGAAGGCAGCAGCAAGCTAAAAATATGAAATGAATAGGAAGACTTCAGAAAGTGGCTGAAAAGGAGCTGATGTGTCTGGGTCAGTAGCCTCTGGCTCTTCATTTCATCGGCAGATTGACAGACGTGCCTGGAATAGGCAATTGTTCTGCATGATGAATTTAAAATGGTCTCTATTCTAAGAAGCTGTTGAGAACCTGAGAAATTACAAAGTGTGCAGTGAGTGGGGGGACACAATTCTGTATTCTTTGAGAGACTTACCTCTCCACATGTTTTATAACTTATATCTAAAGTTTGATTTATGTGAAGCCAGTAGAAACCTAGCAGTAGTTTCAAAAGATTAGCACATTAGGCAATTCGGGGTGGTATTGTAAGCTAACAGCAATAGTTGCAATATATGACTATAAGGAAAGGCTTATTAGTTGGCTCTGGTTCATATTTTTAATACAGAAGCTGTGTAACAGAAGCTTGTAGTACTACTTTTGCTACTCTCACAATAGTGTTTTTAAGGGGTTACGGATTATATATTTTGGTTTGCTGTGGGGATACAAAAAATTCCTACCAAAAACACTGGAGGCCAATATATTTCTCTGAAGTGATTACACATTTGCAGAGAATTGCTCAATGATATTATTGAATACCCTCAAGCACAATCCTTAGTAAGATCAATGTATAAAACTTCAATATGCAAAGCATGTTCAGTTTTTAGAGGGAAAGGTAAATGCTGGTACTGCCTGGTTTCACTCCCCCTAAGTATAATGGTGATTGAGGTCTCATTCTCTTTCGGTCTAACAGGAACTGCCAATGGATTATTCATGTTATTGCTTGCACCACTTGGCCTCCGTAATGTTTCATAACGATTTAAAACCCAGCCATAAATTAAAACAGTCGAAGGCAAATGGCCCAACACAGTAAAAAGGGTCACAAAGAAATGATTATGCAATATTAGGCAATGCAAAGTCATCAACATCCTTTTTACATGAGAAGAGTGTGGAGTTACATCATCAACAGTTATGTGCAGAGGGCATACAGTGGGAAAAGTATTTAATACACTGCTAATTTTGCAGGTTTTTCCTGCTTACAAAGCATGTTGGGGTCTGTAATTTTTTTATCATTGGTAGACTTCAACTGGGAGAGACTGAATCTAAAAGAAAAATCCCAAAAATCACATTGTATGATTTTTAAATAATTT
>NC_045740.1:3582287-3582554 GCF_008692095.1 Etheostoma spectabile
GCATGACATAAGTATTTGATACATCAGAAATGCTGAACTTAACATTTGGTAAAGAAACCTTTGTTTGCAACTACAGAGATCTTATGTTTCCTGTAGTTGATGACCATGTTTGCACACACTGCAGCAGGGATTTTGGCCCACTCCTTCTCCAGATCCTTCAGGTTTTGGGTCTGTCACTGGGCAAAACGGACTTTCAGCTCCCTCCAAAGATTTTCTATTGTGTTCAGGTCTGGAGACTGGCTAGGCCACTCCAGGACCTTGAGATGC
>NC_045740.1:3582564-3595362 GCF_008692095.1 Etheostoma spectabile
GCCACTCCTTAGTTGCCCTGGCTGTGTGTTTCAGGTCGTTGTCATGCTGGAAGACCCAGTCACGACCCATCTGCAAATGAGGGAAGGGGGTTGTTGGCCAAGATCTCCCGATACACGGCCCCATCCATCCTCCCCTCAATACGGTGCAGTCGTCCTTGCCCCTTTTGCAGAAAAGCATCCCCAAAAAAGGATGTTTCCACCTCCATGCTTCACAGTTGAAATGGTGTTCTTGGGGTTGTACTCATGCTTCTTCTACCTGCAAACACGGCGAGTGGAGTTTAGACCAAAAGGCTCTATGTTTGTCTCATCAGACCACATGACCTTCTCCCATTCCTCCTCTGGATCATCAAGAGAGTCATTGGCAAACTTCAGACGGACCTGTATATGCGCTGGCTTGAGCAGGGGGACCTTGCGTGCACTGCAGGATTTTAATCCACGATGGCGAAGTGTGTTACTAATGGTTTTCTTTGAGACTGTGCTCCCAGCTCTCTTCAGGTCATTGACCAGGTCCTGCCGTGTAGTTCTAGGCTGATCTCTCACCTTCCTTGTGATCATTGATGCCCCACGAGGTGAGATCTTGCACGGAGCCTCAGGCCGAGGGAGCTTGACCGTCATCTTGAACTTCTTCCATTATCTAATAATTGCACTAGCAGTTGTTGCCTTCTCATCAAGCTGCTTGTCTATTGTCCTGTAGCCCATCCCAGCCTTGTGCACAATTTTATCCCTGATGTCTTTACACAGCTCTCTGGTCTTGGCCATTGTGAAGAGGTTGGAGTCTGTTTGATTGAGTGTGTGGACAGGTCTTTTATACAGGTAATGAGTTCAAACAGGGCAGATAATACAGGTAATGAGTGGCAAATAGGAGGACTCCTTGAATAAAAACTAAGGTCTGTGGGAGCCAGAGTTTGTTAGAGCCATATTAGTGGAAAACAACGCCTACTGGGATTGATAAAGGTTGCTCAAAACCCAAATACAATTTAAAAATGCGAAATCAATTTGAAGCATATAATAATATTTATTGATATAAGCAACAGAGAACGAATTTGATGATTAGCCTCCTTTTGGAGCATCTTAATGAAACAGGCCAATGATAGTGGAAGATAGAACATGAGTCTATAGGCTTGAGGTGGTGCAGAAGTGAACCCACCAAAAATACAAAGTGTGAACATCTCATTTGAATCTTGTGGAACATGCTGGAACTAATCGTGCTGATTTGTGCAAGTGCAGGCCTGAAAGACCGTAGAATTTGAGGATAGCTATAGAATAGCATCCAAGGACTGATTGGCAAAATAGGCTAAGATGTTATTGGTCAGATAAGGTGATGTCAGAATTTGACAATGTGGGAAAGCAGACGTGAAAGAGAAGATTATCGTGGGAAGAAAAAGCAGAAAGGCAAAACATGAAGGAAAAGATGTGTTATTAAACTTTCGCTAAAGCTTCACTGTGCATGCCTTAAAACCAAAACAATGAGATAAAAGAGGCTTGAAAGCCAGACAGAGCTGTGTTGGCTGATGACTCACCCATGACACTGTGTTTTCAGAGTTAAAGGCAGGCTTCATACATATTGTACAGCTTGATATGTTTTAAGGACTGCAAGGAAGACATGATGATTAAATAAAAGGGCACTTGAGGCTTTCATAGATTAAACAAATTACTCAATACTTGACAACATCATCAAGGTTACTTTTAAAGAATAATTTTGCAAAACAGAAGTCTTGAGTTAGGATGAGGCTCCAGTTAGTCAAGACAGTGAGTCATGTGTCTTGTCAGTTTGATAAACAGAACAAAGTATCAAACCAGGACAGGGATGACAGCAAAGTGAGACGTTTAACACAGTCAAATGGACCAGGTAGAAAATCTGTTTTCACCTTGTGCATCTATCTCTCTGTTCTCTACCTTTCCTGCTACAAAGGATATCATTTAACTAGTAAATATTTTGATCAATAACGTATTTGCAAACACTGCTGAGGCAATTATTTTGTGCTCATATATCAGGGGTTAAAACAATTAATGTAATATATTGTTGAGCATTACCCATGCATGGATCCTTCAGTTTCATGCTGAGAAGGGAATTTGCCACTGTAAGCAGAAAAATATGAGAAATATGCACATTAAAATTGAAAGAAATAGCTAGTTTAGGGCCTATAGTTGGAAAATATGGATATCATCTTCATACAATTATTGATATAGTGATAAATTGCCAATTTAGATTTTTCTAATTCTTTATTTTGACAAAGATAAGAGTACGCATAGAAGGGGCATTAGTTTTGCGTGAAATGAAATGAAAAGTCAAATATATTACAATTCATTATTGAACATGTACATTTCAGGGCAATCCATCCCATAGTTGTTGAGATATTTCAGTCTAGACCACATGCTGTAACTGGTTGCCTGACTGACCTGCAGACTGGCATTGCCAGCATTAGAGCCTAAAAAAGAGCTAAAAATTTGAGCTAAAAAAAGAGGTTATTCCACCTTTGAGTTCAATCAACAAATCCTCAGTACAATTTTTGGCGAAAAGGCTGGAGGGTGGGCTTCCAAGTATTGTGGGGGATGACCAAAATGGATTTATAAAGGTAAGGCAAGGATTTTATAATGTATGAATATATAAACCGATACTTATTTACTTTCAAGCTCTTATCTAATTTTACATATTTGAGAATCAAAATCACAATATATTTGGAAACTATAGCACTAACAAACAATGACGTAATAATTAACTCAGTACATCAATCTATAGAGAAGTGGAGGCCTTTACTGATATCCATAATAGGGAGAATAAATATATTAAAAATAAACACATTGCCTAAATCAATCTATTTATTTCAAATATCCCTCTCCCGCCACCTGCAGGATTGTTTGAGAAACTCACAGCAGTCCTCAGGAAATTTAAATGGAATAAGAAATGTCCTTGAATCCGTTTATCTTTGCTACATCTTTCATTTAATACTCGGAGGCTGAAATGTCCCAACCTTTGTTGGTACTATTTAGCAACACAACTGAGAACTACAATGTTCTATTTTTCTTTTGGAGATGAAAATGCTATCATTGCATTTGTACATGTATTCAGCCAAGCTAAGTACTTAAGAACACATACTCCTTATCCAATAGTTCTTAATATGGTTTGTGTATTATATGGGGTAAAAGGATACATGAACATATTGGACGCTCTTTCATAATTCAGCCCAGATTTCATTTAAACCAGGCAAGCTGGATGCAGGATTTCAGAAATGACCAAAGAAAGGAATATGTAAAGGTGACTTCTTTAAAGTAGGGATCCTAATGACCTTTGCAGAAATCTGTATGACATTGCAAGGAAACATTTTTTTTTAAATATCTCCAATCCAAATATTTTTATTTCTTCTATGCAAAACCAATCGGTCGAGATTCCTGCACTTTCAAGAGGGGATTTACTATTTCATCAATATACAACTGGTTTGCATCTGGCTCTAAAGAAACATTGATAGCCAGACTTGAGACATGGAGGGCAGACTTAAAAGAGGACGTTTCAGAAAACGACTGGATGAAAACTTGTGACGAAGAAAACGGTTAACTCTAAAAGCTACTTCAATATAATTGGCTGATGCTGACACACACAACTTCTGTTAAACTGAATAAATACAACAGTAATATTCCAGACCTTTGTTTTAAATCAAATGAGGCTAAAGGAACATGGATGCACTGTGTCTGGGAGTGGGACAAAATTAAATTGTTGAAAATTATAATTGCTATGAAAAATTAATAAAAATTATATTTGCTGAGCTAATGTAGTTGGAGAACTAACAACTGACGTGCTCGCAACTTGGGAACATACTAGTCAGTCCCAAGAGTTCTCCAAGCTTCTTCGGTATTTCCTCTGTACTGGGCCGTTCTTTCTTTTTGTTCCAAGGATTTGACATAATTTTGTCCAATAAAGAGTTATTAACGTAGGGGAAGAACTCTTCATGCTAGAGCTAGCTTGCTTAGAGTAAATTAATTGTTTATTAAAAACATGTATTTTTGCCATTTATACTCCAATAACTCTTTGGCTCTCCCCCAGCCCTGTCTGGCTTGCTGTTTGCCAAGTTATTCATAGTTCTACTTTTCTAAATTTGCAAACCCCATTTTAGCAAATTAGTTGAATCTATTCCTCAAAGATTAGGAAGGTAAACTAGATTAATGACACAGTGCCTTACAGCTACATTGTGTGGATCAATGTTTCAACAAATAATCTATACTCTGACTACCCATGGGTGGCAGCTCTTCTCCTCTCACTCAACAGCCATAAACAAAAACTCGAAGATCTTCCACATTGACCCCAAGGGCTCTTGCCTCCGCTGCCATCACATACGAGATAGCACGGCATGTTTTATAGATGCATAACATTCAAACATACAAAAATAAGGATGTTATTACTCAGTCTAACACTTATATTGGCTTTTTACGGCCCAGTTGCAGCAAATGTCATTGAGATTGAGCATTCAAAATGCACAAGTAATACCATCTGTATTGCCACTCATAAAAGAGGGTATCAATCACTTCCACTGACCTTTTTTCCCCCTGATAAAGTGTCTCATCAATGAGCCAGATCCCAGTGCCTGAGGGCTAAAGGACTATTGGTTAAAATCAATGCCATGCCAAGTATTGTTAGTGACCAATATGCCCCATGATTCAATACTCCGCACTTTCTTGATTGCATTGTAGACACCACTGACAAGCAACATTAATGGGCCGAGCATGTGATTCATAGTAACTGATTGATTGCACAGACTATTACGGGCATCCACTTTCATGCACCGGCATGACAGTAGCATCAGTGGCAATAAAGTGTCTGTGACTTGGCCAAGTGCCAGGAATGTGTGTGTTGACTGTTTGCATGCAAATTAATATATTGTTATGTATGTGTATGTGCGACTGTTGACTTTTGGGAGGCATGCCAAAGACCTTTAGCTTTGGCTCACAGTTTTGGTTTGTTTACTGAAGTTCTTCTGGACCTCCTGTAGCCTATGTGACTTTCTCTCACTACAGTGACTTCAATTGATGTGTCTGTCATTTCCTGTTTTGACCCAAGTTGTTTCTATTGCTAAATAATTACAGGGAACTTAGCAAACTTTTTTTCTGTACTCTTGTTTTTCACATCAGTTGTCTTTTCCCTTCATCTTTTTAGTCGCTTGAGTCCTCAATCTTGGATACTGTAGGTCATTTAATTGTCTTCCACATGCATCCCTCCTTCAATGGCATTTCCTAATGAATGTACCGTCCCTGGGACCACACACAGAGGTTGTTTCATTGACTATTGGAGCAGCTCGACCCATGCTTGGAAACTTTAATTGTTTTTCCCGGAGTCTGACAGCCGTCGACACATGATGGATTTGCCACAACATTTATCTCTAACACAGAAAAGGACAAGCCTTGTATACCTTGAAAAACATTCATGGTCAAAGGAGTCAGTGCAAACAAACTTTTTAATGGGTGGATTTCCAAGTTTGGTTTTAGACCGGAGAAGTGTGTCTCATTTGGAGTTGAAAGTACATTCATAGTAAATCCCGAGGGCTAAATGGGCTGTCCCACAAACGCCGCAATTTACCACAAATCTCTCTCCACCTCATGAACTGTTGGCTGTGATGAAAGTGTTAAATGAGCTGGGTTTTCTGGAGAGAAAGAAACGTAGACATGCCCCTCATGTGAAACCTATTATAAATACCTAATCCCAAACTAATTTAGCATTCTATTTCTTGTACTCTAAGGCATGTAACACTGAAATAGATTAATCAGACACATTACAGCAGCGATGCAATTTAGGGTTACCAAGCTGCAAACTGCATAATCAGCTGTATGGTTTCAAATAAGGAATATAGTACAAATTGCTACAAGAAAGCCATTTTTCAGACCCCGTTATTAATTTCAAGGGCACTTTGACCACCAAACCCAGAGATGGTTCTTCATCAAAGCTCCTGTAAGTCATTATCATTATTTATGCATGCTTGGGGCAATGGGAAGTCTAATTCTACAGTGATATGACTGATAGTAGGTGAGTGTAGGTTACATGAAGAGAATGTGATGGAATATTTCTCAAGAAAACGTCTTTCTTGGTGCCTGGGTGGCTCGCCTGGTGGAGCGTGTGCCCATGTCCGAAGGCTTGATCCTCGACACAGCGGTCACTTTGCTACATGTCGTTCCCTCTCTTTCTCCCCCTTCATGTCTAAGCTGCCCTGTAAAAAACAAAGACCTGAAATGCCCAAAAAATAATCTTAAAAAAAGACAAAAAAACAATATCTTTCTGTAAAGTGAACTACTTTGAATTGAAAGACAATTCCTAACCTCTTCCAAGAAAACTTTTAACTTGGATCGTAAGTTTTTACAGCAGCTGCTGTTGTGGACACTGTGTTGTCTGTTACGACTCAGTGCCAACTTGCTTCACCAAAAGGACTCATGGCTATTTATATATGAATTTGTTAGTCCACCATATTGTACTGTGCAGCATATTTTCTCCCAAAGCCACCTTTATTATTTTAGCCAGAGTAACTGAACTCAACTGGCTCCCTCGTTATATTGCCATTTAAGAATAAGCTGCTTTATGTGCATAAGACATCACATCAACAATATTGTAAGATGAGATAAAAGCAGCCATTACAGAAAAGTCAGAGGACGTTAAAAATGGAGCAGTCATCACTGTGTCAGGAATATGTATTTTACTCCATCATAACTAGAGAATAACCAGATTTCAATTAAAGGGGAGCCTGAAGCGAGTCACCGGCATCAACCTTAAGGGTCTGGCTTTATGCTATTTCATTATCTCCATGCTGCATGTATGGATTTCCTTTCACCTTTACCCTGCAGCCGTTTAATGTTCCTTTCACTCAATATTCTACCTATAGAGGTGTAGAGAAATCAATTGAAGGGCTGTGATGTGGAGTCAATTCTAAATTGTTACATTGAGTGAAACATTTACACTTGGTGCTTTTAATAATGTGATTACTTGTATTGCCGTAACACCCTTTACAATGTAATATAATAATAATACATTTTATTTTATAGCGCTTTACATTACTCAAAAACACTTTACAGCAAAACCAGCACAAATAGCACATTAAAAACAGCTCACCAATAAACACATACAACAAGCATATTAAAAGCAATGAAAAACAATAAAACTAGTAACTATCAGCGACAACATGTTCCAGGATTTTTGACAGGAAGTTGGACATGGTGTCTGGGTTTAGACCAGATTTCTTGAGGATGGGGATGACTGACTGCAAGCTTGTGGGGACTGATCCGGATCTGAGAGAGGAATTGATGATAGTAGTGATGAGCGGGCCGATGGATGGTAGACAGGTCTTAATGAAAGCTGATGGGATCAGGGCTGCAAGTGGAGCTGTTCATACCTGTGGGGAAATGTGAAAGCTCCACAGGGGACAGCAGAGAGAAGGTGTTGATTTGGGATTGAAAAAATGAGAGAAAGAGTTGCATTTATCCACTGTGAAGGTTGTAGAAATGTCGTCAGGGGGGTTAAGAATTTGTTTATTGTAGAGAAGAGAGTCTTGGGGTTGCAGGAGTTGGAGTGAGCTGTGAGTGGTAGTTGGACTGGCCATTGTTTAGGGCTTTTTTGTATTGGGGAAGGTTGTCTGTATATGACTTTTTAATATGTACATGAAAAGTCTTAAAGTGTTACTTTAAATTATGTTTTCTGAGAGATTGTATAAACTCAAACCTGGGAAATCAATGAGTCACATATTGATCAAATGCATGAAAGCCTCTCATGGTTTTAAAATAAAAACATTTGTGTATTCACTACTTTTTTTTTCACACAATGTCATAACAAAAAATAACACATTTTACTTTATACACAAAACTATCCTTTAGTGTTGATACACATCATTATGTAACGAGGCATGCAGTAGGAGGTCATTTTATTTTACCTACAGTGAAAACCAAGTCAATTCAACGTTCAGTTAGGTACAGAGCAATGTGTGAATGGAACTCTCTCCAAAATACTATCAAACAAAAAATCACTTAACATATTATCTTCAAAGAAATTTAAATATCAGTTAGAGAGAGTCTGTTGTAGGGCTTTCTGTTATATTTTTCCTCTTAAAACAGATCTATTCGGAGTAGCGTAATGTCTTTCTTTTGATTAATTGTGTTTACTGTAAGATTTAACTATGATTTATATTTCCAAATGTTGTATAATGTCTGTGTGTGTATGGTGTGTAATGTGATTTCGTAAAGTGTATTGTCACACAACAGACATTATCAATTATTTGTGCTTGGCCTCATTCTAAACATATGGGATGAAGCAATACATAGTCCATGAAGAAATGTATGCAGAATGCAGGTAACATTTGACATTTCTAATGAAGTTTGGATTTATTTGGCAGAAGGGTTGCAACTTTATATACCAGGTTAATGACAATTTAATAAGATTAAGTTCTAATCCTGTTTGCAGATCACCGAGGTCTACAGTGTGACATCGCAGGATAATCCACTAGGCTTCTCAAATGATTATCTCACCAACACACAAATGCTAATACAACAATCCTTTTCGCCATTATTGTGATTGACAATATATATGAAGGTGTTTAAATACCAACTCATATATTGTCAGAATAACTCATACATTGGCATATACGCGTCAGGCTTAATGGCCAAAGAGCCACAGGACCAATAAGCAGCTTTATTTACTCAGCACATAATCTAACTTTATTCTAAAATTGAATGATTATTCCACCAAGCCAGCACCCTAGCAAACAAATCAATAAATACAAACAAAAGTCTATCATTATTAGAAATGTTGAATACATATTTTAAATATTTTCTGTGGATCATAAATAGAGGTTTAAGAAAGTGAAATAGCAGCCCATCAGACAAAACAAAAAATTGAAAATAGACATTCTTTTAATTGTTTAAAAAAAACAAAAGACAATAACAAAGAAAAAAAAATGCTTTAACAGGTGAAATGTGCTTCACAGTTTTTTTTCAAACTTTTGCATAGATTTAGCAAGGCATGTTTCCCTGTTTTTGGTACAGCTGTTGGTGATACCATTGCGTGGTGGTTTCATCAGCTCATGCTCATAACACTGAATGCAGATAAATGTTTGTGTGCACTCTAATCAGCTTTACACAAACATTTAGCTACATTCAGTGTCATGAGAATGAGCTGATGTTAGCATTGGGATTAGGAGGAAACAACTGATCAACTTGGCTTGTAAATATTGTTTGAGAACCTGCAAAAGATCCTTGTTTGGCAGCATGATCATTCTCATAACAAGCCAGTAATGGATATGATGAAGCATGCAGGTGAAGAAATAGAAGAGGAAACCTGACTGGGCCTTTATAAATGAAATGCAAATTAATTTAAATGCAGATTGAAGAGACACATCACCTTCCAGGTGTCAGCCTGTATTATGAAATGATGGCACTCTCTCTGATTATGCATTATAATATAGCAGCGTTTTCTCAAATGCTTTCTGCTACAGTCTTTCCTGCTCGGCTTTCTAATGGACATCACTTTTGAGTACCAGAGCAGGAAGTCATAAAAGCATCAATTGGCTTCATGCTAACACCTTAAGCAACCTTTCATGCCACTGCACTTTCCTTTAATTTCATTATAAAATGTGTTAATGCAAGAAGATAGGAAATAGAACAACTCAGCAGGTGTAGCTACTTAACATAATCATGCTTTCCATCCAATTAAGCCCAGCATGGGCCCTGTTCAGCACCGGATACATATATAAGGTAAAAATATATAAGGTATAAATCCTCACCCAGTCATCACAAGCTATTCAGGGTTCTATCAGAATTCCTAATTCAATGAACATTTTGGGGAGATGTCTTATCCTGATCATAATTATATGGTATGGCATTTATATGGATTGTTCACAGAGAGCATAGTCCCATTTAATCTTCCACAACATTACATATTTCATTAATGCTACTCTTTACAAGTTAACAGCAATCAGTAAGCTGATATAATATGATTGTTTCCATCAGCTAAGACTAAGGTGTGAAATACAGAGAAAAACACAGCTGAGGTGATGCCAACAATAGACAGACTTGATGATGAACAGTAGAGGATTTATTATTATGTTCATCCTTGTGTAACATTATTCTGTTTTTCGTTGCAATTTGATTTCTTACACTTGCATTATTCATGAAACCGCAAATGACTTGCTTGAGAACACATTTTTACATAAAGAGAGGAAATAAAATCGTGAGCAAATGGAGTTTAATATAGATTTCATCATTAGAATTTACTGAAAATGTGTACTGAAACTCTTGAAGCGTGATTTATGGTTCTGCGGAGGCTCCACGCTGAGCTTTCGTTGTAGCCTTAAGTGGCCTTAAGCCTATACCCGACATGTGTGTGTGTGTGTGGGGAGTGTGTGGTCGAGAGAGGGAGAAGTGAGAGAGTGACAGTGATTATTTTCGGAGCAAGTAGCGACTCCGAAGTCATAGTGAGAGGAACAAAGTTTCTCCCCTGTGTTCTCTGACCCCGGTGGGAAATCTGCAGCAGGAAAAGTTAACCCTCTCCTTGATTTCATGTTGTTTATGGAGAAGGAGAACCAGGTAATGAATAAGGGGAAATGCAACGATAGCAAGCCCCGACATGAGTCGCCCCGATGTGCGTCACCGCGACGTGTAGTTCCATTTTTTGAGAGGTGTACGTCAGGCTTTGACGTAGGTTTCTGTCTCCTACGTACGTCGCCGAGGTGTAGATTTTACACAGAAGTATGAATCATGCTTTAGCGTATCTGCATTCACTTGACTATCCAGCTGTGCCCCTCTGTCCTGTCAGTTTGTGCAATTTTGTGTGGAGGAAAAGAAGATCCACAAATTCCAAGACCTCTATTCTACCCAAGTTGCCTTCTTGGAAATTACCAATCTTCCCACAATGACTAAAAGCTATAATCCCTTTTCCTTAAAATACCATTATTTTGGCTCTGTTGTGACAGGGTTGGTTTACAGAAACCACTCCTCTCTTTTCAATTGTCAGTCTGTGTCATTACTATTCAGGTGTTGGAGTCAAAGAAGACATCCTCCCATCGGAGGCTGCATCTTCTGTTTTTTTCTGTATACTCCTCCATTATACAGTGACTACAAATAAACACCATCTCTCTCTGTTTTCTTTCTGGCCACTCTTGCAGTCTATGAAAACAACATGCATAGCGATTGAGTGAAAATTCTCCTCTATTAATGTGGAACAGCAGTAGCTTTGGTAGCACAGCAAATATTTTCCGGTGCATCAATGAGGTCACAGTGCAAGTCATCAGATGGAGCATAATAATAATAATAATTCAGTACATTGATATAGCGCTTTATAATAGACTCTCAAAACGCTTCGGGGGGAGAATGTAGTAAAGATAACTGTAAAGTCATTGGTCACATTTACATGTGTAATTGGGCCCAATGGAAGGCTTAGCCAAAATTTTGCAATTTATCACAGTCGACAACGTCACCTTGGAACTTTCACCCAAAGAGTTTAAAGTTTCATTTGATATCAGTTGGTACCAATCCCGGGGACTCCCACTACACAGGCAAGCTCATATAAATGATCAGAGACAAGGTTTGTTTGAGCAACTCAAAATAATTTATCATAAACGCGAAAACAATGCTTATTTGAAGTTAAAAACTGAACCAATGTAATAAAAGACAAAATTACCAAAAATACAAAACACAGTAGGAGAGGAGAATTTTGCTGAAGTGGAAACTATTTAAGTGGTTGCAGTGGTCATCATGGGTGGATCGTACAACAAAAGACAGGGACTGCAAATAAACATGCAAATATCAAAATAAACCCAAATAACACACTAAAAACATGCAATGCTACTAGTAAAATAAGCCAGTTATAAGTCACCACTTCTAAAAATAACTCAAGCCACCACTAGGTTTCTAAAAACTCAGGCCGGATTAAAAGTTACTAAAACAAATGCACAATGTCCAAAAGAAATGAACTCCCCTGAATACGAACATAAAACCAAATCGTAACAATATACAGACAGGCAAAGGTGCCGGTACAGGTACAGTTGTGTTCAGAATAATAGCAGTGTGTTTAAAAAAGTGAATAATGCTCAACATCCTTTTAATTCCATAATATCAATGCATTGGGAACACTGCACATTCAATTCCAAATCAGTGTTTACAGAAAGTGAAGGAAAAGGAATATTAGGCTGTTCAAAAAAATAGCAATGTTTGCATCTTTCTTTACAAACTCAATCTTTTACTGGTTTTCCTAAAAAAAATGTCTCAAGGGTTTGCTTTACTTTGAATCACTGCTCTAATATTTAGTTGCATAACCATTATTCCTGAGAACTGCTTCACGTCTGTGTTGCATGGAGTCAACCAACTTCTGGCACCTGTGAACAGGTATTCCAGCCCAGGACGATTGAACTACATTCCACAGCTCCTCCGCAATACTGGGTTTTGCCTCAGAAACAGCATTTTTGATGTCCCCCCACAAGTGTTCTATAGGATCGAGGTCCGGGGACTGGGCCGGCCGCTCCGTAACATCAATCTTGTTCATCTGGAACCAAGACTTTGCTTACTTATTGGTGTGTTTTGGTCATTGTCTTGTTGAAAGGCCCATTTTAAAGGCATTTCCTCTTCAGCATAAGGCAATATGACCTCTTCAAGTATTTTGATGTACTGAAACTGATCCATGATCCCTGGTATGTGATAAATAGGCCCAACACTACAGTATGAGAAACATCTCCATAACTATGCTTAACTGTCTTCGTAGTGTACTGTGGCTTGAATTCAGTTCATGGGGGTCGTCAGACAAACTGTCTGCGGCCCCTAGACCCAAAAAGAACAGTTTTGCTC
>NC_045740.1:3595372-3600159 GCF_008692095.1 Etheostoma spectabile
ACAGAATGTTGCACCATTTCTCCTTTGGCCAGTCAATGTGTCCTTTTTAACCTATTCAGTACTTGTCCTTCTTCAGCAATGGGACTTTGCAGGGCCTTCTAGCTGATAGCTTTGCTTCACATAGCCTTCTTCTGATCGTAGCAGTACTCACAGGTAACTTTAAGTATTCTCTGATTCTCCTGGAGCTGATCATTGGTTGAGCTTTTGCCATTTTGGCTATTCTTCGATCCATTTGAATGGTGGTTGACCATTTTTTCCCAAGTCGTTCAGGCTTTAGATACCATTTCAAGGCATCTGAAATCATTTTGGGTGAGCAGACTATCATTTTCTGCACTTCTTTATGTGTTTTCCCCTCTCCAATCAACTCTTTAATCAAAGTCCACTGTTCCTCAGAGCAGTGTCTGGAATGACCCATTTTGCTGAGTATTTCAGTGTGAAATGCACTATAACCAGCATGCACAACATTTGCTTCCTTCCTTCCACCTGTTTCTTCACAGAATCAATCACCTCACTAATTGAACACAACACTGCTATTATTTTGAACATGCCCCTTTCAATTATAGATTCAATTACCCTGAATGAGCAGCAGCATGCATGTCATGACTTTTGGGTCTGTTGGTTTTCTATGAATCTACAACACTTACTAGTAAATTATTTGCCATGTAGATATCACTTCTACCACAAAATAGGATTTATGAGGTTAGTGATGTTAGGCTGTTATTATTTTGAACACTGTTTTAACTGTAAGTTAAAAATAATAAAACAGGTGAGCTAAGTGAGTAAGTGTAAAACTCATGCTAGGAACTATGCACTGCACGGACAGAAAGAAACAAGGGTCAATATTTGTCCCGGCATTGCAAAACATAGAGCAAAAGTGACAAACACAGCAAAAGTACTATGGCTGTCCCCTCCAGCAAACCTGCAAACCACACAGAGCGTTAATCTCGAACCACGGAACAGATAACGGCACACAAAGCAAACCAGGTAGCGACAATGGCAGAAAAAAGGAAAAGTCGGAGCTTACCGGACTGTCATTTATTTCCGTGTGCCTCACGTGATTCCTCGCGTAATGTCTCACGTGACAGTGTGCTTAACCTAGCGGGTACACGTGCATATTTAAGTATGCAAATACAATGTAACTAAGACAATAATAAAGTGCAGCATCAGGATGGTGTTTGTGGGATTGACTAAAAAAAAAACTACAGCACCCATGTTCCAGGCAATAAAAGACAATAGCATCCAGTATGATGGTGTGTCAAGCCATGACTTTTTTATCAATTATTTTTGATATACTTTGACTTTTTTAACATACAATACAATGACTTTTTAATGTTTTTTATGACTTTTTCTTATCATTTCTTTCAACATTCTATACTATGACTTTTCTATCCCTTTTTTCGATATACAATAATTTGACTTTTTTCAACATACTACGCTATGCCTTTGTAATAGTTTTTTTTCGACATTTGCACAACAGACAACCAGCCAGCAGACTCTGACCTAGGTTCAATACCCAGTCAAGGCTGACCTTTTCATGTCGTTTTTTTTCAAACTATGACTTTTTCATCATACTCCACTTTGACTTTTTAATGGATTTTTTTCTGACATACGATGACTTTATTTCCTGTACTATACTGTGATTTTTATAAGCACTTTATACAAATTCTTTTTTTGATATACTATACCATGACTTTTTTGTAACTTTTTTCAACATACTATACTATGACTTTTTTTCAAAATACTATGCCATTACTTTATTCAACATTCCACACAATTATGTTTCTATCACTTTTTTCAGCATTTTTTTTTGACATTAAAACTATGACTTTATAATGGCTTTTTTTGACATACTGTGTTGTTGCTGTTTTCTTCATGACTTCTTTGGTTGCCCACTGGTATAGTGGTTTGCACATCTGCCAACTACCCAGCAGTCTATGCAGGTTTGACACCCATGCAAGGCTGGCCCTTTTCATGTTTTTTTTCTCACTTTTTTCATCATACTCAACTTTTACTTTTTATTGGCTTTTTTGTCATAATACATTATTAAGTATTCATCCCTTTTTTCGATATACTGTACTATGACTTTTTCCGCTACACTATACTATGATTTTTTTAAAACATTCAATACAATTACTTTTCCAACATATTATACTATGAATTTTTTATCAGTTTTTTGAAATACTATACTATGATTTTTTTATGATTTTTTTTGACATATTATACTATGACTTTTTCAACATAACATACTATGACTTTATTTGCTGTACAATACTGTGATTTTTACAAACATTTTATACACTTACTTTTTTGACATACTATACCATGACTTGTTTGTAACTTTTTTTCAATATACAATTATGGTTTTATCACTTTTTCATCATTTTTTTCAACATTCAATATACTATACTATGACTTTTTAATGATTTTTTTGGCATACTATACTATGACTTTTTTCACTATAACATGATTTTTTTAAACATTCTATACTATGACTTTTTCATCACTTATTTGACATACTATACGTGGATTTTTTAAAACATCCTTGTTACGATCAGGCCCGTTGTAAGACTGGGCGTAACATAAAATGGATGAATTTGGAGGAACCAAGGCAAAAAAGGAGAAGAGGTCACAGTAAAAAAAAAAAAGGATTTTGTCAAATTACAAAACAGAGCTATATGGGTGCTGCCTATGTAAACAAAGTACTTTCTAACCACAACTAAAAGAGCACAGCACCTATTAGCTTTTCAAATTACAACTTTTGTAGAATGAAAACAAAAAGACTGCCTTTTATCACCACAGGCTCTAACAAACTATCAACTCTTAAACTTGTAACACCTTTTACCAACAACACCTCTTTAACAACAACTCTAAGAAAGGTCACAGGTCGATATCCCATATAACCTGTATTACTTTTTTCAACATATTAGACCATGTCTTTTTTATTAATTTTTTGACAAACTGTACTATGACTTTGTCACTTTTTTGTGTGTTATGACTTTTATGACTTTTTTGACATACCATACTATGACCTTTTTGTCCCATTTTTCAATAAACTATACTATTACTTTTTAATCACGTTTTTTTGACACACCTATACTATGACTTTTTATCACTTTTTTAAGTGACTAGGATAGACTAGGATTTTTTTTAAACTTAAAATATTCTGCTTTTGTTTAATACATTATTGGTGTTATTCAACATTTCAATGTAATTCATACTAATTTAAACCAATCCCCCTTTTCCAGCTATTTTCACTACTTCACTTTCTTCTTACGCAATTATGCCAGCAATCCAGTTTAGCTTTAGCGATTCAGCTTCTTAGCATTCACAAGCCTATTCTGCAGGAAATGCATTTTGTAGTTAAGCATTATGTTTTTTTTCTTTTTTCTTTTAATCTTTGTAAGGTGTTACAGATTTTTGTTTCCTCATCTAAAATATTACACGTTCACTACTTTTGCCAATATACATCTTTGTCTAATCTTTTTTATCTTTATAAACATGCACATTCCTTTTAGTTCATACTTGGTCTCTCTAATCCGAAACAGCTTCTGACCACAGTCTGGAACCATCCTATTTGTGACTTAATAAATTACTTGCATTGTTTTGGAGTCAGACAGGAGTCAAGTGGGAGTCAGGCTGGAGTCAGACAGGAGTCATCCAGTGTAACATCAGCCTTTCAATGTACAGCGTTTGCACTGCAATTATGGCAAAAATACAATTTAACTTGGAGAAACAACATTCTTTAGGGGTTTTCATATGTCTAATTTGAAGCAGAGATGATTGCTTTTGCTTCTTTAGGTGATCCGTTCAGCTTTATCCATCTGACTTTTTTATCCCCTTTTTCAATAAACTATACCATGACTTTTTCATCGTTTTTTTAGACATGCTCTAGTTACTTTTCCCCCACCTTTTCAACATGCTTTAATATGACATTTTATAACTTTTTTGATGTACCTTTACTTGAAGATAATTTTGAATGTAGGGTTTGCATTAATAATCATAATCATCATGCAATTATTATGAAAATACATCAATGGTAGTACAACAATAACAAATAAAACACAGAACCACTGTGAAGAATCTTGGAGTCATCTTTGATCAGGACATGTCCTTTAATTCCCATTTAAACAAATTTCAAGGATCGCCTTTTTTCACCTACGTAATATTGCAAAAATCAGGATATATCCTGTCTAAAATATGCAGAAAAACAGTCCGCATTTGTTACTTCTAGGTTGGATTACTGCAATTCTTTATCAGGCTGCTCGAAAAGTCCATAAGACCTTCAGCGGATCCAGAATGCTGCGGCACGTGTCTGACGAACCAGGAAAAAGATTGTTTCTCCTGTTTTAGCTTCTCTGCATTGGCTTCCTGTAAATTTAGAATAGAATTTAAACCTTCTTCTCACCTACAAAGCTCTCATGGTCAGGCTCCATCTTATCTTAAAGAGCTATAGTACCTTACAACCCTGGCGAGAGCTACGCTCCCAGAATGCAGGGTTACTGTGGTTCCTAGAGTCTCTAAAAGTAGAACGGAGCCAGAGCGTTCAGCTATCAGCTCCTCTCCTGTGGAACCGGTTCCAGTTTGGGTCCGGGAGGCAGACACCGTCTCACATTTAAGAGTAGGCTTAAGACTTTCCTTTTTGATAAAGCTTATAGTTAGGGCATAGAATCGAATATTGTTAGGGAGTAGTAGGTATTCACATAGTTTTCAGATTTATCTATCATATAATCAAGAATAAAATAAAACTAAAGGGAGACTTGGCATACAGCCCGATCCGGTTGGGGAGA
>NC_045740.1:3600169-3601977 GCF_008692095.1 Etheostoma spectabile
GACCGGGCTGGAGCTCTCTTTACCTTGTCTCTCTTGGTTTTGCTGTAAAAGAAATGCTTGTTACTAACCTAGCTCTGGGGAGTCATTCCCCGGAGTCCTCATGTTCCCTTGGATCAGAGAGGCTCCAAAATCAGGGTAGAAAGAAAATAAACAGCTGCGCGCATGTCCCGCTACACGTTCTGTGTGCCATGTCAAATGCTACACTGCAGTGCCTGCTACGTCCTGCTACGTCCTGCTGTGCCTTGTATGCCGCACAGGTCTGCTATGCCATGAACTATACAAAGTACTGCTACAAACTACTAATTTTCTATTTTTGTATTGCCACTCTTCATTCTACCCCAACCGGCCCGTCAGACACGCCTACCAAGAGCCTGGGTCTGACCGAGGTTTCTGCCTAAAAGGAAGTTTTTCCTCGCCACTGTCGCACTGTTGCTTGCTCTGGAAGAAACTACTAGAACTGTTGGGTCCTTGTAAATTCTGGAGTGTGGTCTATCTGTATAGTGTCTTGAGATAACTCTTGGTATGATTATACTATAAATAAAATTGAATTGAATTGAATTGAATTGAATTGAATAGAACAGAAGACAGAGCCTGCTCTGAATAATTTTTAATTTGTTCAAAATTTTCATTATTGGTTGTTCAGTCAGCTGTTGACTGTTACTGTTACTGTAAAATTGCCTGTGCAGAAGGTCTGCTCGATGCTCTCCTTTGTATGTCAAACATAGACAATAGTGTGTCAAGTCATGTATTTGATACATGCATAGTATTTGAACATTACATTTTAGATATGTGAATGTTGATAGTGTTTATTATTCAGTACTGATCTTTACCTGTATCATAAGCTGCATGGTAACATGGGCTATATATTTTTTAAAAGCTTAGAGAATTAGTCATGTATCTATGATATATGACCTCTGACTTGGCTTGTGAACCAGTCCACTGTGCAATTTTGTTTGAGTTGATTTAAATGGCTCTTAGTCTGGCCCCTGTGGTTTACATAGGCCACAACTGCCATGGTGACAGGACAATAATTAGGGGAGTTGGGGAAGAGGAATTAATGAGAGAACCAATCACCTAGCTTTTTAAACTCAGTTGCTGAGTTGAGATACTGTTGAACTGATGTTTTGAATACCCGAGCCACTCAGAAGACAAGCAAACAGAAATATAAATCAATCAATTTTGGTTTTTTTTAAGAATTAACTGACATTAGTTATATTAAAATATTAAGAATGTATAGATTGCTAAACTTTAAGTGTCATTGTATCTGTTTCTCAGATGGTGACAAATGAGAATGTGAAAAAACGTTTTATTTAGAGGTTGGTTGATACTTTTTTTTCAGCAGATGGATGTCATACAATTGTTGATTTTTAGCCTTCTGCCAGTTGTGGATTAATTAGACAAAACATTTCAGTGGTAGAGGAAATCAATTTTCTCCCTATTGAGAACAGTAATTACACTCTACCTTAGATAAGTTTATATTCCCCAGGGTTTAATTTAACCCTTTTATAGTCTTCACTTTGGGGACCTTCTCGTATCCCTCGGGCCAAATTGACCCGTGACTTATTTGGGGTTTTAAAAACAATTCTGAAATAAAATTTTACTTCATAATCTATTAACAAATATTGTATTTATCTCAATTTCAAACAATTGAGATAACATATATGTTTAGGGAATGCAATCAGTCTCTACTAGAACATAATTAAAAATGGAAGTTGGATTTGTTTTATGTCTTAAGGTTATAATTCATGTTAAAAATCCACAATGAAAAAAACATAAGTGGTCATATCTAGAATAATTTTCTGAATTGA
>NC_045740.1:3601987-3611626 GCF_008692095.1 Etheostoma spectabile
CATGTTTATCACAGAAAATAAGGTAAAGCCATTGATTTTCAGGTGGAAAAAATGTACTTGTACCATTTTTCTTCTTGTAAAGATTTGAAATGGGTCAATTTGAAATGGGTCAATTTGACCCGAATATCATACAAGGCTTAAATGGAATCGCTACAACATTGAGGCAAGGCAAGGCATCTTTATTTGTATAACACATTTCAGCAACAGGGCAATTGTGCTATATAACAGTGCTTTACATAGAAAGATTAAAATAGTCAAAGTTACAGCGCAGTACAAGAAATTAAACATTAAAGAGCAGTTAAAAACAGTTAAACATATAAAAGCAGATGAACTAGCAGATTTTAGGCTGCTAGTATGGGACAGTGTATAAGCCGCTGCCCCACACACATTATCGGGGCGCAATAACCATGTTGTGGAATCCCAAACTTTGTTGACAAATAATCAGAACAGTCAAATCCCTGTCCAATCAAGTAATTTTATTTTGATCTTACCCTTGCTGATTGTCATACAGTTTCAACAAAACCAACTTCACTATAACAAATGAGCAATAATTTAAAGAAAGGCAACATAAAAAAGAAAGGTCTTGAGCCTTGATTTAAAACAACGGAGAGTTGTAGCGGACCTTCAGTTTTCTGGGAGTTTGTTCCAGATACATGGAGCATAAAAACAGAACGCTGCTTCGCCCTGTTTAGTTCTGACTCTGGGGACAGAAAGCAGACCTGTCCCAGACAACCTGAGAGGTCTGGGTGGTTCGTTGCGTAGTAGAAGATCAGAAATGTATTTTGGCCCTAGACAGTTTAGTGATTTATAAAACAGCAGAAGTATTTTGAAATTAATTCTTTGAGGCACTAGAAGCCAGTGTAAAGACTTCAGAACTGGAGTGATGTGTTCAACTTTCTTGGTTTTAGTGAGGACTCGAGCAGCAGCGTTTTGAACCAGCTGCAGCTATCTGATTGATGTTTTAGGGAGACCTGTAAAGACACCTTTACAGTAGTCAAGTCTACTTAAGAGGAAAGCATGGACAAGTTTTTCTAAATCTTGCTGAGACACAAGTCCTTTAACCCTTGTATGTTCTTATGGTGGTAATAGGCTGACTTTGTAATTGTCTTAATGTGGCTGTTAAAATTCAGGTCTGAGTCCATGACTACACCAAGATTTCTGGGTTTGTCTGTTGTTTTAAACATTGCTCCAAAAACAATCACCTCAGTTTTTCCTTCATTTAATTTAAGAAAGTTCCATCCAGTCGTTAATTTGTTCAATGCACTCAGTTTTTGTATTGGACTCTGGTCCCCTGGCAATAAGGTTATGTAAATTTGTGTGTCGTCCGCATAACTATGTTAACTTATTTTATTGTTTTCCATAATCTGAGCCAGTGGAAGCATGTAGACATTAAACAGAAGAGGCCCCAGGATGGAGCCTTGGGGAACACTGCACGTCATATTTGTATGCTCAGATGCATAATACCCTATAGACACAAATTAGTCCTTATTCTTTAAGTAGGATTCAAACCAGTTTAGCACTGAGCCACAAAGGCCAACCCAGTTTTCCAGCTGGTTTAGTAATATGTCATGGTTGAACGTGTCAAATGTTTTACATGGTTGATCGTATGAAATTGTGTCATATTGGAATTTGTTTTGCTTGGACACTGTGACAACACATATCCTGTGCTTGGTATGGAGGCACTGATTAATTTTCTGAATTTTGTCTTCAAAGAAGGAGGCAAAATCATTGCAGGCCTTGGTAGATAAAAGTTCAGATGCTACTGGTACTGGAGGTTTTGTTAACCTATCGACAGTGCACGTTGTTTCTGGTGATAATATCAGGGCAGAAGGACCTCCTTGCATTCCTTAGTTCCAAATTATAAATGGGAAGTCTCTCTTTATGGGTGTTATAATGGACCAGAACATTAGTTTTTTGCCACCTGTGTTCAGCTTTTTGATACTCTCTTTTTTCAGTTCTCACCAGTATGACATTTTTCCATGGAGATCTTTTCTTACCAGAAACAACTCTTTTTTAGTGGGATCAGTGGCATCAATAACATTTGTAATTTTACAGTTGAAATTATATACAAGCTCAGTGATTGAGACCCCAGAGAGGGTGGGTGTGGAGGAGAAAAGCTGAATGAATGATTCACTGGTGTTTTCAGTGATATATTGTTTTCTGGTTATCTTTGTTAGGTCACAAAAGGTTAAAGCCTCATATTGATTGGAAAGGTAATTAACTTGAGTCATGAGACGTAACCAACAGCAGACATGCCCAGATGATACATGAATATGGTTTTATAAAGCCATTTTACTAGAAAATGAAAAAAGCTGTGGATTATGAACAGACAGATGAGCAAACATGAATATCCAGTATTAAGAAACCAATTGTGGGGGTTTCCCTTTGATGCTAAGTCATTTACACAAATGACCAGGCTTAATCACTATTCACATAGCAATTCATCTTAGCAGTAAATCGTGTATTTCATCCAGGTGTAACATTTATTCAAAATTTTCTGTCCTCAGCTACTCCCAAAAACCACTTTTTCCAAGTCCCCTAAATAGATCAAATTTAGCGTGAAGCACTTGCAGAAAGAGACCAGTCTTTAATTTTGCCAGTTTTTTATGTCACTGACTCATTCTTTTGTCCTCTGATCACCAAAGACTTGTTGTTGATTTTGGATTTTTGTTGGTTTGTGTTGTTTCGGATTTCAAAGGTGGCATGTAGAGATAACGTTAGACAGATGTACACATGTGCACGTTGTGCCAGTTTATTAAGTACAGCTGGCTCAAACTAATGCAGTCTAATACAACAGCCGGCAATAAATCCTACCTTCATGAACATTTTAATGTTCAGTTTTTGCTGAAACAATTTTAAAAAGGTATTGATTTAACTATATGGTCAGTTTGGAGGTTTTAGTTTGTGACGGCTGAATTATGTTGTGGTATGCAAGGTTTTTCCATTACTTTGTCCACTACATAAAGAGGATTGACTGAACAACAGAAATACCTCCCTGTATAACAATTCATCAGCAACACAAACTAAATCCTTTAAACTGACCATGTAGTTAAATCAGCAGGACAGATGTATTTGACTGCATTTTTGCGAGGTGTACCTAATAAACTGGCAACTAAGTGTACCTGTTCCCAATACGTAAGTCTCCTGTATAAAACAATTATAAAAATAGTTTGAGGTATAAGCAATTTTTGAGTTTCAATGAAATGATGATTAATGATTCTTTATAATTAATAAACAAACTGTATTTTTTTATTTTTTTTAAATCAACCTACCTTTTAAGTTTTAGTGAGATAATGATCATTTATTGTACACCACTCTATGTTCTTAAAAAAAAAATTCTGATTCCACCATTATGAGGCATCTGAATTAAAAAAAAAATGAACACATTTTCAGTAATTTGTATTTTTACTGAATGCGAGAATAATGATGGTCTCTTGGTCACCCCTATTACCAATTATATCTGATAACTGAATCCTGCAAATTCCTGTTTTCAGACAGTTTGACATAGTATATCCTTATTGGCAGAGCATGGCATTAGTACAGCTGGAGTTAAGGATTTATGTCCATTTGAGGCCAGCCACACACAGTATATGTCATATATTCAAACAGTGTCCACTAAATGGCATACAGTGACAAGGCTGTCCATAGTGTGGGCATTTAATGACTGTTGTTATGGTGAAAAAGTCCTAATATATTCTGCCCAATAATACTAAGGTCTATCAACAAGCACTGTGCAAAACATGGAACTCACTCAATGATCACTTAGACCACATAAGGAGTCCATGATCGTTGAGATGCTCACTTAAGACATGGCTGACATATCAGAACAACAGGTAGGACTCCAATTATTGCTATCAGCAACAAAACAACCTTTAACCTATTAAGTTCACCTCATAATGCCCAAGGACAGAGGTACAACAAAATCAGCCAGAAATTTGCATTTAGATTGGGCTTCCATACTAAAGTATGTGAATGAGCTTACCATGAAAAGAACTAATCCAAACTCTATGTTTCACCCTAATTAAGATATCTGTAGAAGGCCATGTAAGCAGGCTTCTCTGAGAGCAGACCCTCTAGTTGATAACACTTATGCAAATGTTCAGCAGATGCAAGACTTGATTGAAATGGTTTGCCTGTGGGGTAATTAGACATGTAGTTTAAACTTAATTAATATAACTTAATAATCTATTTATCAAAATCTGCTACTGTATACAAATTTTAAAAAGAGTCAAATATTGAAATTGTGAAACTTTCAAACTATATGATTCAACCCACTCTGTAATCCACATTGAGCTGCATTACTCCAGTCCCATATGACCCATCATGCTTCTCTGGTTAAACTGCTTCACTGAAAACAGAAGTAGACGCTATAAAGTGCTGCAGATGAGATAAAAACTATTTCATTTGTTCTACATCACAGGTCCATTCTGTTCCACTAGGACGTGTGACTCCTTTATTATATGTATTGATGAAAGCAGCTCTGGCAATCAAGTAGCATAGACCTGGCCATTCATTTTCATTAACTGCTAGTGGTTTCTGTAGGCTTCCCAGGGAGGGAGAAGAGCAGACCATCTGTGAGACTCACAGTGGAATCATCAGTGCTACCTTTCAAAAGATTACCACTGAATTAATAGGCCAACGCTCAGCACATTTTATCTGATGCAGGGCTCTTCTGATGCACACTGATATCAAAGTAGAGAGAGTTTGTTGTCTCAAATCCTTTATATTACCATATTTACCTAAGCACACCTACCTAGATGTCAGATGTGGCAAGGTTATTGTCTGATTTTTATTGCACTGCCTGTCTGTCTCATTACATTCTGATATCAGAGTAATTTGACAGATAATGCATTTCAAAAGATTTGCTTCTTACAGACAATGGCGCGCCTGCATATTCTACTTCATACATGTGTTCCCTTCTCTTTTTGCCGCCTGGGTCTTTTGAATATGAATAGACAGGTTGAATGAAATGATGATATCTTCGAATAGTACCTCCGTCTGAGGGCCACGTCTGACAACAAATGATAGCACATCCCCCCATCAAAAGGCTCATTATTCCAGACAATTTCAGCACATTCATTATTTGCAGCGTTTTTTCATTCCCTCGCTTATTCCCTGCGTAAGGGGTATTGTTCTGCTGTCTTGCAGTCAGTTAAAATAGCTGCAGACCTATTCACAAGGGCCATAATATTTCTCTTTCATCCAGCCAACAACCCCAGTTCAAAGCCTTTTAATGGGAAAATGGTGTTATAATTAGACTAATACACACCATACATAACATGAAAAGTAAAGTATCTATCAGAAGTGTATCGTCAATTCGCAATGCAAGGCATATGTATCTGTAAAAGAAAGAGGAAAACAAAAGAAGATTACATTTGTATGGATGCTCTTTTTGAGCTTTGGGGTGCATGTGGAAGAGCAACAACATCTGCTGCAAATAGACATAAAAGAATACTCCTTTCAACATCTGAAATGGAATTCAGTAAAAGAGACAGATAGACGTTTGCCTGCTGTTTTGTGATAACACACCTGTGATGTAGTGATAGATAACCAAAAACTCTACTGCCTGAAATGCCTTGCTCAAATTCCTGTTTGAATCTTCTCAATTAGTCACTGATTGAGAATGCCAGGCCAGTTTATACGTACTACCCATGGGTGCTGCCTGAGCAAACACAGCCCGCCCAGCGGCTTGTTTAAATTTTGTTGACCAATAACAACAGAGTGGAGCAAGCATTTACTATTATTGCAACAGCAAGTTATAAATCACAAATGAATTACATAAAGGTTCCTCTGATGATAATCATTAAGATAGGTTTACATACTTTATGAACCATTTTAAAGTAAACATCAATTTGCACACCCTATTTTTTGTAGCCATACACAGATCTTGCAAGTTACTTGTATTCCGTTTGAAAACAAGACAGTATAATCTCTTTAAGTTGTGGTGTTGGAGAGGTGTGTTCAATCACTCAAATCTGCATATTGATGGGAGAGCTGATTATCCTTGTGTACTGTTTTGTACTGACAGTAGCACTTTACACCACAAGCCTTGTCAGCAGGCAATGTCTTAATAACTCCTCCCCTGAGCTTTTGACCTGAACTAAAGCTTGATTAACAAACCCAGAGCCATTATACCTTTAAAAAATATTATTTATTATGCATTTATTCAACAAACTAGCAGTCTAATTATAAACACAATTCATCAATGCAATGAGGAAAAATCAGCTATTGGCAAGTGGTTGAAATCATTTTGAAACTTGTGTAAACCAAGATTATGCTTCAAGAACATTTTATTAAATTGTGGGTATGTGCTAATTTGTTTCAACAACAAATGTCAATTCTGATCAGCATATTTTTCTGAATTTACAATGCTAAACCAAATTTAAAGAAAGTGTCAGTCAGGAACACACAAAATTAAATCTTTAAGTATGAATACTACTCCAGTTTCATTTGGTGGTACAGGTTCTGTTCTCTGTATTGCTCCCAATATTAAGCCAACCAGCATTCAAAAATTCAGTGAAGACTGTGACTGAATTCCCCAAAGATTTTCAGAGCAGAGTCTGCAGACACATCATATGAGATATGGAATATACATTGTGCAGAAGAGATGCTGCGATAGTATACTTAATAAGAAAAGAGACAGGAGAGTTCTGGTGGTAGAGAGAGAAATGAACACAGTTACAAACAGTTGTATATGGATGTAATCAGCATAAACAGGAACCACAGTGCGTGGATGTACAGAGCAGCCAGAAAGCGACAGCATGTAGCAGTGCAGACACAAGAAGAACATGTTTCTTACTCTATTATGATACAATATGACAAAACATGAGTTGAAAGCTCCCAGCTATACTTAGGCTCATTTGTCCTCTTTTCACTTCACTTTGAACCATGCTATTTTATTATCATACAAATTTGTTGGGCAAACTTTTTTCCCCCACACCGTTTGTGCTCATATCATAACGTTCAGGGTTACAGGATTAGAAGAGCATACTTTTTGGGGCCAGAGCAGCATCACATTTTTGAGCTCCAGTACTGTAGTCATGACATTAAAACAAAATAATATGGGGGGAGATTATTAAATGTCAGCAATGGTTTACAGTAGAATCAGTATACTCAGTAATAGATAATTGACTCCAAAGATCAGCCTCATTGACCAACTGTGCAAACTGCATTTCCCAGATCCAGGTGACACTTGCCAATGCTGTGTGTGCAGAATGAATGTCAAAAAAGATTTGGTCCACACAGGCCACCCTCTTCAGCATTTTCCATCTGTTGTGATGTTTGTGGAGCTGCTGAGGCCCCATGTATAATTCTGACAGGTGCCTTTCCCCATCCCACATGCAGCTGCCAATGAGCCTGTCAGCATAACAAAAGAGTAGTTGGCATAAGAAAGAACAGCTGGTGAGTGCTAATATACAGGCCCACTGAACTGCCAAGGCCTCTGTGGTACACATATGTGCACTCTCAGAGACATGCTCAACCTCAGATTTCAGCCCTTCCAGGACCTCCAGACAGCCTTGCTGTCTTAATCCTAAATCTGGGTTCATACCTCCACCAGCTGTGTTGCCATACTTCCAAAGGCCAACATAGGCAAAACATACAGCTACAGCTAGCATGTTATTGGATGTTGATGGGCAGCATGAGGCATTTCTTCAGCAGCCAAATTTTGACATATGATGAAATGAGGTAATTGTAGTCAATAAGTATGAGAGGCCGTCTAGGAAATAATTCTTCATACACACTATCCCGATCTTGCACATTCATCACTATACTCAAACACACACACTATTATAATCCTTTCACATGTATGAGAGGGTATAGTCGTGTATGAGAGAGGATAGTAGTGTATGTGAGAGGATAGTAGTGTATATGAGAGTATATTCAAGCATGCACCATGCATGTTTTCAATATATGATAATTTCCTGTCAAAATTTAATGGTTAGTGGAAAAGATAATGTTGACCTTAGGAGTACCAACTATCAGAACTGGTCATCATGGTCACCCCCCATACAATAGACTACAGTACATCAACAAATTGCTTACGTTTGGGCTTTGGCATGAATTGGGAACAAAAATCTGTATGCTTTATAATCAGCAAGAGAATTGTTTAAAACAATACAACATTAAACAAACTGTTAGGAGCTCTTCATCACATGGTAAAAAATTAATTATCAAATTTTTTCTCAATAGTTTTCTTGTAGGTATAGAGAATGTTGGCCTTCCCTTGAGAATACACTGAGATCATGGCACAGAGAACACTGGGGCTGCCCAGAATATGCTGGAAAGAAGAGGGTTAAATTGAGATATCATCACTGAACGCAGTGTTCACAACCAGAGGATTGAGTGGTTATGGCCGGAGTTAAACAGGATTGTCTCTATTACAGTGATCTCTTCTCCTTCATGGAAAATAAGGGCATCCTGGCCTCTACAAATGAACTGCACTTACTTCGTCAACTCTACATCTACTTGCCAAGAGTTCAAAGGGCAACTGCAGAATTCAGAAATCAGTTGAACACCAGATTATTAACACAGGGATCACCAACGCCTCTCAACTGTGGCTGAGAGGTGTTTCTAACAGTGCAGAGGCCCGCGGAACATTTTAGTTGCAAATGACAATTTTGAAATGAAGAAGACCCCCCCCCCCCCCCCCCCCCCCCCCCCCCCCCCCCCCCCCCCCCCCCACCCCCCCCCCCCCCCACCACCCCCCCCCCCCCCCCCCCCCCCCCCCCCACCCCCCCCCCCCCCCCCCCCCCCCCCCCCCCCCCCCCCCCCCCCCCCCCCCCCCCCCCCCCCCCCCACCCCCCCCCCCCCCCCCCCCCCCCCCCCACCCCCACCCCCCCCCCCCCCCCCCCCCCACCCCCCCCCCCCCCCCCACCCCCCCCCCCCCCCCCACCACGCCACCCCCCCCCCCCCCCCCCCCCCCCCCCCCCCCCCCCCCCCCCCCCCCCCCCCCCCCCCCCCCCCCCCCCCCCCCCCCCCCCCACCCCCCCCCCCCCCCCCCCCCCCCCCCCCGTACTTTGAGACTTTAAACAATGTCAATGTACTTTGTCAATGAAACAATTATGAGCAGAATTCTGGAAACTGTAGACCCATTAGCCAATGACAGTAACCATGGCATACAATTAGTTTTGGCCTGGTGAACTCTATTACTGAGCAAGTTTGTTAGTGTCAAGGCAATTAGGACACTAATGGGAGGTTCATTAAAGGCCAGTGACAAGTTCTGCTCTACAATATTGTAAAAATAGAATAGTTTCCTTTTTAGTTAAATGATTATTCCATTGTCAATTGTTTAAACAAGCCATTAATGTATTAGGAAATGTATGTTATTGACAACAGTGTCTCATCAGTTTAAGTTCAGCAGGCAACAGATTTTAATAATGTATGTTCAGGAGTTCTGTGAAGTCATACCTGACCAAATCCCTGAGTGTTGTTTAATGCAAAATCCTTAGTTTCCTTGAAATCCTCAATTTCATTCAGGACTGGAAACCGAAGGCAGTAAATGCATGTGTTTGCAGTGGGTAAATGACGGCCTTGTCTGAGGGGCAGCTCATGGACAAAATCCACTGAAGGTCCTGGGGAGAAGCCCAGGGGTGGAATTGCATTTATTTTTGTCGCCTAGGCCAGGATACCCCCAAGTTT
>NC_045740.1:3611636-3621489 GCF_008692095.1 Etheostoma spectabile
CCTCTTGCTCTGAAAAAGAAATACACAAAAGAACACCAAAAAAGAAATTAAACCTAGCATGCAGAAAAGGTTTTAAAAAGGAGGGAAAGACTAAGTGAGAAATCAAAGTTTAAAGTATTGTACAAAGGTAGCTGATGAAATTAAATACAACTCAAACCACAACTAAAGGAAGGCAATTTAACAAGAGACAACACATTGGGCATAGTAGTGTAGTAGTACAGTATGTGTACACATATTCCATATCTAGCAATAATACTTACCCTCAACATCCAGCGGGTAGTCCCTCCAAAATGCAACCATACATTCGTCTGCCCTTTTTGTTGCTGCCCACTGCTGACAGTCGAATTTCAAAGAGCTGATCTAGTACATCAGCTGTGAGTGGGAATGGCTCGTGACAAAAAGCATCTGGGTGCATTCTTATTGTATAAATAACACCAAGGGTCTTCATCCCCTGCTTGAATCTGTAAAAATGTATCACGAGAAGATACATATGTTTTCATGTGTTTTTTATATAAATGAGTCCAGCGATGGGGACTAGACCTACCAATATGCTTCCATAACTGCTGCTTGCTTATTCTCCTACACTAACAAAATTTCCTGTTAAATTACAGTAAACTACTGGCAGCAACAGTTGTTGGCTTGAAACTGTTATTCTACAGTAAACCTACAGTGATCTACAACAGTTTACTGTAAACATTTTACAATACTGTATGGAAAATAAACATTACAGTATTATACTGTCAGCTCTAGTTGCAATTACTGTTATTTTACAGTATTTTCCATTAACAACTTATTACTGTAAAATTGTAAAAATGTGATCTTCACTGTGATAAACTAATGATTTAAAAGTTTTACATAAAAAAAAAAATCCTATAATAGTCACAGAAATGGCTCAGAAAAGAGATTGCCTTACAACATTAGGCAATTATTGAAGCTGAACATTTTCAGTATCCACAAAATCCATAAAAACACCATTACTACTTGGTTGTCAGAAAGTTTTCTTGAACTACGACAAGTGATGGCTAACATTACATTCCTTTAACTTTGTATTTTCCTCCCTCGGTCAAAATAGGACTGGTTTGACTGTTTGCAAAGCATAGAGTGCAAATTATCAGACAATTCAACTTCATTTAACCTTACTGATAGCTTTCTTTCTTCCATTCACCCAAAGACAACACTTGGGTTAAAATCACTGTATTTAATGCATAGGAGCTAGAAATCTAAGCAAAAGCAAACTAAATTACACACATTCTATTAACAATAACAATTAAACATATCAAACTGGCTCTCAACATTGGTGAGTCCAAAAACGAACCTGGACATCCGAGACAGATGGACTGAACTATACTGGCTAATTAAAGCCACATTCAAAGGCGATCACATTTTTTAGTAGAGTGGCCACATGGGGATTCACTGTTGTTCCCTTTTTGTGGACCACCTTCCCTGTGTTCTTTGACACCACCTTCCCTGGCTGGTCTTTCTTCCCCTCTCAGGATCAATCCCAATGAGACGTCTAAAATGTAATAATAGAGAAAGTATATAAGATACTACGTATGGTAAGTAAAGATCATTTGCATTTAATATGGAACCCTATCACAGTAATTGAATAATAAATTAATATGTATTTTTATGATAATGACCCCTGTGTCTCATAATTATGAGAGAATGAGCTCATTTTGATAAAATATTCATGAGAAACAAAACCTTCATGATTCAAGATTACAACAGATCAGCTGTTGTCATTATTACAGTATCTATTAAACTTTGATTTGAGGGTGGCGTTAGGAAACACTGGTACAGTATATTTGGGAAACTTTATCTTTGGGCAGTTAGCGACGGACACATTGCTCAACGAGAGCACCACAGAGCGTGATATGGCCAGTCTGAACAGCCCCATTCCTCAAGTAAGATGGGTGCCAAAAGGAAGCAGGGTGTGCTTTAATGTGCAGGAGATAGGTGCAACAACTGTAAAAGTTAACATACCAGCATGGCTTATATAAATGACAATTAAAGATTTATGAACAGCGCTGGGAAGAGGGGTAACATACTCAATATTTCCGACAGAAAATTTAAAACTAACTCCAGTGTCCTTGCAGCTTGTTCTTGGTATTGCAGGTTGAACAGTTTGTGGCAAAAACTGCAGCAAGCCCTGTGATGAAGGTTTGTTGAATGCCTTCACAGAAGACCTGGCTTTCGATGCTGATCATCCAATGTCCCAATGTGACTCCATCACCAGAAATTGATGCAGACAACAGTAATGGCAAATAAATATGGGTAAAAGGGCCTTATATGAGGATAAGAAGTTCACAGAAAAATCCACCCCTTATAGTTTCATTTTTAGTAATTACAAAACAGTAATGTTTTGTGCAACTTGGTGTGTTTGTGTGGTATTAAAGCTATTCTTTGTTGTTTAACTGGTGTTTTAGGTCAACACACACACACTAAACTGTGGTGCTAAGACCAAAATGTGTTTGATGTATACATTGCAACGTCTGTGTATTTTGCAGAATAACACACTAAAGACAAAAGAAAAAGTTGAGTCTCTGTTCAAGCAACACCTATCCACCCATTTACTACTGTTTTTATATCAAGTATCATACATTCATATTGCAAATCATTAGTTTCCACAACTTGAGATAGCAAAAAAAATGATGTGAGAACTACATACATGACCGACCATGATAAAACTTAAGTTTAGGAGACGGATACAGAAGAGAAATTAGACAGATGGAGACACAAAGACTGACTTTGTTCTATACTCCATGTCATGCTTTTATGACACTTACCCAGAATAATCAGTCGTGGACTGGTTGGGAGGGCCAGGGTGCGCTCAACATCGGCTGCTGTGGCAGACATCTGTAGAACATGGACAGTATCCAAATTAAGGATGGAATTGCATGTACAGTCATTGTAAACACAAAAATTATTGCTAAACAAAACTTGAATCAGTATCAGTCCTTCTGTTCTCTCATCAAAGTGGGCTATCAGTAACTGGATGATGCAAATAGTCAATTCCCCATCTTCACACTGTACATCTTTGTTCTTCAGTTTCGTTCTTAAATACTTCACTATTCCTTGTCCACATTTTTCAGTGTATAGCTCCAGAACGCTTATGTCAGTAACTCAAAGTGACAGTAAGGACCCCTTGGGATAAAAAGGTAGTGCCACTATATTTTTAAATCTTCAATGGAAGGTGCTGAAGTCTGATTGTTGTGATTACGCTGAAGACAGAATGCTGTTTTCATGAGGTTTATCACTTCTGCCCTCTCACTACCTTCCTGCCTGTAGATGTTCAACAGTTGTTTCCGCTTCTGCTCCATTGTCTCATTGGTTTCTTCAGCTGGAGGGTCCGGCTGAAATTGTGTGCATCCGTAAGAATCAGTTGGCTTCTGCAGTTGTCCAGACCATCTTGATGTTTGGTGTCGTTTCAATGTCCCTGCACTGTTTGTGTTCTCAATTCGCGTTTTCACTTGAGAAAGCAGTGACTTAAGACCACCAGCAACGATGTTGCCTCCTGTTGTTATATCAGCAAAACTTCTGGGGTGCTGCTTGACAATGTTTTGGCAGATGACAAGATATTCGCTGCAAGTGGGGTTAACCTCATACCTTCTCCTTTCATCAACAAGAATTCATATCATCTGGCGTTGCTTGTCAGGAGCAGGTCTCTGGCTGTTGGCAATGGCTGGCTGCACTTCCTCAGGCATTTTATCCCATTGGACTTCAAAGGTTTCATGCCACTTACTAGATATGTTGGCTGATTGTCTTTGGCTGTGCAAAGTACATGGTGTTGATGGTTCTGAGGAGCTTGGCTGGAATGAAATGCTGGACAGTGAAGATGAAGAGCAAGGCAATGGACTAGAGAGCTAAGACAGACTTGTGTTGAGTCATCTGGCAAGATTTTTAGATTAAGTGTGACTGTAGTATATTCTAGAACGCATGGAAATAAAATATATCATCACTATTTTACAATATTTGCCACATATGCATGCAAATTCATATCATGAACACTAGAGATTGTGAATTTGTATGGTAATTCCATTTATTGTTTTGAATAGACTTAAAGCTACAGTACAATAGAAATTGTATAGTCTGTGGCCAGCCCAAATCACTACTTCATTCAATATGTCAGCTGAGTGCAAACTGTCTTGTTTTTGACCAAGTACTGCAGCTTTAACTGGACAGGAAAATACTATATTGATAAGACTTACCCATTTTGAATTCTTCCAGAAGTTTCCTTTGCCGAATAACAGGCAAAGGATCTGAGGTCATCCTGCTGCACATATGAGGTCCTCTGATTCCACACCCGAGACTTCAAGTGCTGTAATGATCTGTTTGAGTATCCTCAGACAAATTAAGCAAAGTCTTGAGGATGATGACGTTTATTTCATCACCAATGGATGACATCAATCTAAAATGTTGGGACAGAATGAGGAAGAGTTAGCAAAGACACACCCCCAACTAAATACTCAGGAAGTGGGTAGTGATCAAGGAGCTCTGCTTGACTGACACAGTGGTAGGCTTCCTGCATTGGTTAAGTGTGGTAAGCATTAATCTCTGGTTGACGCACAGCCTGATATCCCTCAGCGATGAAGTACACGGCTGAATTCTTATGAATGACAGCCTTTGATTTTTCCCACTACAAGCCCATCATTGTGAACTTCAACAACATACATGTTGCTCTTATACTGTATGTTTTCCATTTTACTGTCACATGACTAATGAGGGTATTTAGATGAGCAACTGACTGATCTTATTGTAGTCCCCCACAATAAATTCAGTTCCCTTCTCTACCACAACAGATGGTGGAAACAGTGTTCCAGGACCTAGAAAAGACAGCAAAAACTGATGTCTTTCAGCAAGGGTTCCACAGAGGTTTAATTGGGCAGCCTTCTTGCACACTGTTTAAAATAAGTGTGCTTACTTTCAATTCTGAGTGTCCATGGATGGAGTGGTCCACATTGAACAATGAGTTCTGTATAATGATTGAGGTAGTGATGTTTAGGTTTGAGTGGATGACCCGCAAAAGTCTGCTTTCTGATGAATAAATACTCATCAGGACTTAAATATATTACCTAGCCAGTGGAAATGGTTTAACCCTTGTGTCTTCCCATCAACCATGAAAAAAAAAGAAGAAATTCAACACTTTTATCACTTTTTCCAACATTTTTGTCACTTTTTCAATGTGGCGGGTGCTTTCTAAGATGTTTTTTCCAGTTATTTGATATTTCTAATACTAGCACTTATTCTAAAGACCCATTTTTTGTGGTAAAAAAAATGAAAATGGGTCAAATTTGACCCGAGGACAACATGAGGGTTAAGCACATACCAGCTCCACAATCTCTCTCAGCTGTAAAATAAGCTGCCATACCTCCTCTCCAGGGCTTTTTCTTTAATCACCAATTAATAATGGAAACATTCTCAGGAAACACCAATTTTGAACTGCATGTCCAGAGAGTTTTCCAGCCCCTGGGTTCACCTCACAAGGTTTGTTGGCGTCATTGCCAAGATATTTAAACTGGTTAATGCGCCAATCAGGTCAACATAAGTACACTTTTAAAACAAGGTGGTTGAGGTAGAATGCCAAATCTGTGTAGACAACGCTCTCAAAATGGTCATGGCCGTGACAAGGAGTAAATCTAGGCTGACATGTGAAAATATGCCAGTTGATTGAAAATGAAGTCAGATTTAACAACACAAAAGGCCTTTGCTTCTACATTATGATTCGATTCGCCTCAGTGTTTTTATGATACGTTTGTGGTGTGCGGTCAGGGCCCTTAACCCAGAGGATCTGCCTGAAAATCTTCCCGGTCAATCTCACAATATCTGCAAAAATGTGAGCTCTTGCTAAAATTTTCAGTGAAGCCCCCAATGTTGTGTGAACCCAAATTGTCTCCTGCTATAGCACACAGGGTTCCCTTGTAGAGCTGGCCATCCAGCAGTTACTCCATTCAGCTCAACTTCCTTCAAATCTTTCATAAGAGGGCCAAACACTAGATCCTGTCCAAAATATTTGTAGTCTTGCTCTCGACAAAGCAGCACAAGTTGCATGGGATAATACTTAATCTGTTGTAGGGCAAAATATTTGCAAGGGTCAGATAAACGGCCCAAATCTTATGCTTTTTCCTCCCGGACCCTAGAAGGTTGACAACTTCAAAAGAATCCTGATTCAGGATTATACCTAATGAAGGGGCCGTGTGGTTGAGCAGCAAGTTCTTTTCAATAATTGTACCATCCCACACATCCTGTAACATATCAGGTTGTACTCTGGCTTTTGCCTGCTGCAGTTCCAGTTTCACAGGAACATATTGTCCAAAACGTTCTTTGCCTGACTCATTCTGACCAAAATATATGGACAGGAGCTCCACATAATTAAAGTTACTTTAAAAAAAAGTTTCTTTTATGGTCAGCTTTCAGTGTGTGGGTATTGCTAGCCCTGTCAACTTCTCATTAAGCTTGGAAAGTAGGTGAGACTGATGTCATGTATTTCCTGATAATGTTCAATTATTGTTTGAATGGTGAAGGATGGAAGGAGCAATTTAGCCTGTAATTTCAAATAAAACAAGGCCAAATGTCTGACAAATTCCCCTTCATCTGCTCTTTCTGGGTGGACCTCCATTTCTTCATCACTGGACTGACAGGGATTCTCAAGTTGTGTATCGCAGCCCTCATTCCGATCACTGACGCTGCTTTTCCTTGCTATGGACTCAGCTAGACTTTCTTTAGAGTAATCTTCATGCTCTCTGGAGACACGCAATGTAAATGTTGACTTAACTTTAAATTGTTTCTCACATTGAAAGGGCACAAGACTGTCTTGCCATCAGTTATATTACTTCAGGTGCAAGAGAAGAACCCGGATATCCTCACATTTTTAACTACAGAAGTCCATATGACTTGTTAATCTCCTGCATTATCCAGTTTAGAAACCACACTTGAAAGATGCATTAGGCAGACAACTACAAGTTTGCATGTGCAAATGTATTCCTGCAAGTTTTACCACATATGGTAAAAGTTATGTTTTCATTACAGGCCTTCACAGCAAAATAATCTTTAAAATACTCGAATAAAAAATTACAACTAATCAAGTAACTTTTAGCTACTGCATTTTACATTAGTGCATATTTTAAGGTACTTTTTAGCATCAACCTGCAAAACAAGCTTCCGCCTATAAACTCTCATAAACCGTTTTACTTGAACAAGTAAAACAAATGGTAAAATAGAACCTTGTAGCCCTCCTTAATTATGTTTGACAACAAAAAAAGTGCCGAAACCAACCTATGCTAAATTAAGTAATGTGCTTCAACAGAATGCTAAACTTTTGTCCATGTAGTTGCTAAATAAGAGAAGGCCTAATTCATGCTAGCGTGCGGCACGTAATTTTGACTCATTTTCAGTAAGGTGGCCTGCCCATGACACTATTTTCACATTGAGAGAAAAATTCTGAGACAAGAGCAAAAAACTGAATCAAGAGCAAATAGAGTTTGAGAGAAACACTTTGAGAATTTGTTTCCACATTGATTACAAAAAATATATATTTGAGAGTTTAAGGAAGTATTTTGAGATATTTTTTGCCATTGGTATGAAAATTAATATTTCTCATTAAATGTTTTGGTATCAATGTGATAACTGTCTCAAACTTTTTTCTCAGATTTTTTTTTCCTGCATGTAATAAAGAAACTACTCTAGCTCCATAAAAGTGCTCCATCCAGTTTGGTGCTGTAAGTTTAAGAGTTTGGGTGAAAACTAATTCTTCCTCTTGTCATTGTGTCTTCAATCTCAAATTAAAACACTGATGTGTAGGCCTATTTTTAATTTCATTTAATTTTGCTCAGATGAACTATAAAACAGACCAAAGATCAAGTCTGATTCAAAGTTAACTGAAAAAGAAAATACTATGTTATACCATAAGATTATGTGTAGCTTGTTGTAAAAAATATTGCTTTTCACTGCAAGAGTTTGCAGGAACTTGCAGTTCATATTTTGCTCCTCAACGACAGAATTTACAGTATTTAACTGTATTATGGAAAACCGTACACTGTGCAAAATATCCAGTATTTGTACAGCAAAAGTCAAATGTATTTGTACAGTAAATTACCATACACGGTGGTTATTCAAAGGGCCTTAAAAGGTCGTCTCTCTCATGTGAAACAGCAGATCTAATTCTACTTGCTCCAGCTTCCTTGACCATGTTGACTACGGAGTTTCCAATGAAAAATGGCTAGCCTGTTTTATATGTGGTTAGCAACTAGCACTATGCCACTTAATCAGCGCTAACGTCATGACCATGCTAACATTAATTTGGGGGGACAATGCAGATAGGATGACGTTAATGAAAAGAGTTCTTGGCTATTTTTTAGTCAACTTAACTCTTCCTGGATTTTGACGACCATCCACCGAAATGCTGGTAACAGGGTCCTCCAGGTTCCATTGAGCTAGAACTAGAAGCGCTAGTGCCGGAGCCAGGTCTGACTTGATTGGCAGTTCCACCCCTGAATAATCTCTGCATCTCCGAATCAGAGCTCTGTTCTACTTTATTCAATTGTCAAGACATCGTTGACAATAGCTCATCATTTCCTAAAATATTTAGAAGACCCAAAGCTTTAGTTAGCCTCTGTATATTAGAGCACCACCACAGCCAAATACCGCTTCTTAGTTCTGAGAATAGTGCTGATTATGAAGATTGATGGTGTGTTTAAGACATAAGTATGCATTATTTCCTAGCCTCTGTTGCACATAGTGAGGGGAAGTAGTGGAAACTGTAGGACCCAAATGCAGGAAAGCAAGGAGATTGCAGCAGGATAAATAATTTAATATGAACTTAAAGTTGAACAAACAGGTAAGCTGGTCTGGTGAGCAAAATGCAATTACAAACTTAGAGTCTTTCACACAAGAAAGCAGCTGGTGGGTGAGACCAAGCCAACAAAAAGAGACTTACTAACGAACAAGTAGCAGGTGAGTAAATCCAGAGACAAAAGAAACACGTGAGGAATTAACACGAAGGATACCTGACACACAAAAACACTAAATTGATCTGACAACAGACAAGTGTTATGGTGCAGGAAGGAGGACCCAAATGCAGAGTGAAAGGGAACTTCAAAAAAGGCTTTATTGACAAAGTCCAAAAACACAAGGAGCAAAGGGTGGAGTCCAAAAAACACTCCACAGCCAAACGCAGGTACTGGAGAAGTTGAGCAGAACACAGGGAAAAATGCGCGGGGAAAAACTCACAGGGAAAGACAGGACTGCAGGCAGGATGACGATGAACACAGGTAGGCAGGCGGGCAGATGAATAAGAAGGCACGACTAGGAAAACAAAACAGGTAAGCACACAGGGAGACGGCAAGGTTGACAGCTCACAGGACAACGGCAAACAGGCAAACAAAACTGGAATGATCCAACAAGAGACAAAGGAAACACTGGGGTTAAATACAGGAGGTAATGAGGTAACGGGGAACAGGTGAGACATCAGGTGAATCACATTGGGCCGGGCTGGACAATCAGACAAACAAAGTGAAGCTAGACAAGACTAGACACGACAAGACAGGAAGCTGACTATCAAAATAACAGGAAGTAGAACAAACAGACACTTACCGGGAATCACAAGACAGAGAACCACACAGGACCGGGGAGAAAACCAAGAAACAAACAAGGAAGCAAGATGGAAAAATTACCCCCATAAAGAACCCCAAACCATCACAGACAAGGGGAACACAAAGACTAAATACAAAGGGTAACGAGATAACAAGAAGAAGGTAATCACAAGAGCGGGAAAACACAGGAAGTAAAACTAAAGATAAGACAGCGCAGAAAACCAGACTATCAAAAATAAAACAGGAAACAGAACATACAGACACTC
>NC_045740.1:3621499-3629943 GCF_008692095.1 Etheostoma spectabile
ACAAGACAGAAACCACAACTAGACAAGACAAGAGAGCAACCAAGGACTAAAACATATACAAGACCAAAAAATAATAATCATACAACAAAATACCAAACCATAACAGGTGGCCTCTCATACATAAGAACGAACTGGTTCTGTCTGTTGAGAAACATGTTAACAACAGTGAATCGTTTCTATTGGAAATGGTTTTTGCACATAGAAAAGATAAATAAATAGATATGTATTTGAAACTGTTGTAGTTATCCTGAAAATAGGCTGTGAGAAAAAGTCTTGATGAGCTACATACATTAATATATTACAGTTTACAAGGACATTGCTCTAATACACTTCCACTTAGCAAAGAAATAAAAATAACGTGGTTTTAGATTAGGGCTGAAACAATTTCTCAAGTAATTTGATTACTAAAAATCATTGATGCGAAAGTCTTTGCCTCAAAGCTTCATTTCACGTTGTACAGTTCACTGTGTTTCTGCACAGATGATTATTACTATTGGCATGTGGACACATGCCATAAAGATTGAAGGCACAGATTACAAATGAAGAAAGAGAATGAAAATAATGAAGGGCTTAGAGGAGAGACAGACGGAGAAAAAGGATAGAAAGTCTGGGGTTATTTCAAGCTGCAAAAAAACAAAAATTTACAAAAAAGCTAATAGGGAAGCTGTCGGTTTGTAGTCTAACTGTTTATGTTAGTTTGGCACAAATCGTAAAATTGTGACAAATTCTTGTAAACTTAAAGCTGCTGGTGGAGAAAAACCAGCCCTTCTCTCAGCCTACGGCACATGCACATGCCACGTCAGTGACGTCATTATACACATTATATTATCTACTGTATATAATAGAAAATGTGTCCCCCTAAGCAGTAGTTGTAGCCCAGCTGTAAGTGTTGCACAGTCACATTTACCTGGGCTTAGAGAACAGCTCATTTGCATATCCAGTGTAAAGAGCCCAAGGCATGAAGGGGAAGCCAGTATTATTGCCTTACATCCCTGTAATTGTGTACAATTTAAGCAATACAAAATGTGGCTTTTTGTGAAAAGGAAACCTTTCTTTTGTTTATTTACTATCAAGTAAAAGTATTTCTTATTCGATTACTCAATGGAATAATCGGTACAGTACTTGATTACTAAAATAATGAATAGCTGCAGCCCTATTTTATATATTTGGTTTTGGTTAACAAGTACAAAGTTCAGAAATGACTCATTCACAGCTACAGCCCACTTGCGGGGTGTAAGTCCAATATTAATAGTAAGGCTCTCCCTGTAGCTCTGCTTTAGTCTCCTCCGTCTCCTGAGAAAAACATCAGGCTGATCAGGTGGGGCACTGTGGGGTTTAGTGCTTTTTCACTAAAAACAGCTGTCATTGGAAACAGTTGTGAGTGAATCAAAACAGTACAGTTACGGGCAGATAAACCAAAACAAGCTGCTGAAATATGCCTAAACTTTGTCAGTGTTTAGGAGCACTTCAGGCTGTCAATTTTCACCCCTTTGGCATTAAGCATACTAATTAGAGCCATTGTTAACATTGATTAGTCCAGCTTAAAATACCACATGTACATTTGTGGAAATAACATAATATTTTAATTTTAATGTAGGGCAAGGTGAAGGAGCTAAAGCTTGATTGAATTCACTATCAACTTAAAGCTCAATTCCAGCAGCCCACATAACATTTCTTGTTTGAACCTTATATCTCATTCAGTAAACTTCTGCTTCAGTTTTCCTCAGCCTATATCCGTAGTACCCAGATAAATCACACAAAAAACACAATCAGCCAGGCTCCATCTGTATTCACTCCAACTGGGGGCCCCAGCCAGATACACAACCTTGTGATGTCACATTAATCAGGAAGTAGAACATGTAAAAAGAGGGTAAAATCAGCTCAGAAAATGTCCTCAAGGGGCTCTGAAGGTGTCTTCACACATACACGCTCCCACACACACACACACACACTCACACAGATGTAAGGCACAATGGCTGTTTCATTAGGGGAATGATAAGAGGGGCGTGCGGCAGGGAGAAGACTATAGATCTCAATGCAAATTCTCTGTCGCCTGACAGGATGAAAAGCCTATTCTTTAGGGGAAAGCATGCCGCTGTGGCGGTTGCGGGCGGCATCATTGGGGCAAAAGAGGAAGGCTGGTAAACAAGAATTAAATGATGAGGAGTGTGCACCAAGGCTGCCGGCATGACATTTCTGCTCTCTGAGATTAATAATGAAGGAGATTACAGGCACCTCAATGGGGACACACAAATGAGACAAAACCCAGGTAGATTATTAGAAGGCTGACAGCTCAAGTCAAATAACGAAACGCCCCAGACAGCTCTTGTGAATTTAATATTTTATGACATTTCATCAAAGAAAGCAAGAACGGATTTTGCTACTCACAACATGGTTGACTTTATTTTGGCAAAACTGCGGCACCTGTGTGTTAAAGTATGTGCCAGTTGCAATTCTGACTATATAGTCAGGGAAATTGTGACTGTACTTAAATAATTAATGTAGGATACAAAGAGTATTGTTGAAAAGAGTTTTTGTAAACCTCACTGTCTAAACCTGTGGTTCTGTGAATCACATAACCAGGTTTGCCAAAAGAAGCAAGCAAGGCAAGACAGCAACGTCTGAGGAGCCAGGAAGACATGGGAAGGGGGACTCGAGGTCAGAAATGATTTGTATGCTAATAAAGATATGTTACAGAGTGTATAATATGTTATCACAATTCAGAAAATGGTTTGAAGGCAATTGCACATGTTGTTGCATCCTTTTAAAAAAAAAGGGAAAAAAACTTTCCTTACCAATTACAGCTGTCTGTAAAGAGTTGGCATGCCGTTTTTGTAGTCTTTAAATAATGTGGTAAGGAATGTTGATGTAGACAGTGAAACAGGATCAGACACATGTGGATGGACAAGTGAATACAATTTGCATGTTTTGTCCCCCCTCATTTAGCTCTGAGTGTCGATTTTGATTTCTGACTAACAATTCCACTGCCTTTACCACTTTACGTACAAAGGTGGGAAGTCTCTGCTGATAGACATCTCATAGACCAGTTTTATCTTTACCCTGAAACAGAAAATGCATATGTTTAAGCAATGCCTCAAAGGTGTCATGCCAGAGCAGAGTAACATGTTTGTTTTCCCCACCTTAGGGGGGCAGGATGTGCATTTGGCATACTACAGATATGGCTAAACTGTCACCACTGAATTATAATTGCCTCTTTTTCAGATGTGGCAATTTACTATGACAGGGTATTGTAGAATGCAAGCCACTATGGTTGCATAGCATCCCTGGCATTTGAGTGTAAGGCCAAATGTAAGGCTTGGTACAGACTGCTACTGTCTGTACCAAGTGTCCGCACAGAAGTTGGTAAGGTGGCATTTCACTATTCTGCCCCCACAACGTGGAACAATTTACAAAAGTTCTGGAAATTGAAGGAAGTGGTTGCAATTGGTCAGTTTAAACTATTGCTCAAAGGTTTGGAAATTAAATCTATGGTCTGTAAATGTTTTAAATAGTTTTTAGGAAATTGTTTTGAAATTGTCTGTAATGTATGGAATTGTTGTTGTGATCTGTGCCGCTGTCTTGGCCAGGACTCCCTTGAAAAAGAGATTAGTAATCTCAATGGGATTCCTGGTTAAATAAAGGTTAAATAAAAAAAAAAAAAAAAAAAAATGTAAATAGCTGGTAACGGGTGGTGATACATGGTTATGTTAGGCTCTATCTCAATGTAGTCGAAGGTCACACAGCTTTGCAAGAATTGTTTCATCTGCCATGTTTGCACAGATAGAATTCATTGCTTTTTATTTGCCAAATCCATTTTATTTCACCACACTATGAACCCATAATGCATACAGCAATGCAGCAGCATACTGAAGATGAGATATGGCAGAGTTTGAAATAGTATTGCACCATACAAAAAGCTACAATGATTAACAGGAAACGTGTTGTTTGATATCTTAAATCGTAACCATAACCACTGACTTCACAATTTAATAGGGAAAAATCCAGTTTCTTAACATTGGTTGACCTTTCGATCTGAGATTAAGAACCTCTCAATTTGTATAGCCTCATACTCACAACATTTGCATTAAGTGTACACATTTCCAATTTGACCTTTCTAGTGTATGCAAGTCCACTATAGTTTCAAGGCCTGAAGGAGATTAATAGCGAACATTAGAGTGGATGGGGCATGAGATGTAATAATGTCCATCATTCTTTTAAAAGACACAGGGGGACGTCAAGTTGTCTACCACTGTATGTCTGTAGAGGCTGTAGAAGCTGAATGATGCCTTACTTTATGTATTTTTTATAGGCCTTATCACACCTGTTTATTACCATATTGCTCTCATTACATGCACTCCCCACTTTGGGAATTGCCTGAGATGTGCTTATCTACATAGTTTTACTTCAGATTTTCACATTACAAGGTTTCACTGACATGCTGTCGGTAAACTCTAGTGTGTATTTGAGAAAATTACGTTTACAGTCCATAACTGACATTGTGATTTTTTTAAACATTGTGTCATAGATAAGAAGTACCATTAAATGTGTAACAACACCTACAGTACAGAAAGGTTGGTACAAAGGAAGAAGACAAGAGGTTGAGGAACAAGCAACAATTTTTAGAAAAACATTGTGCTTGAGACGAAAAAAGAAAGAAATTAATTACAAGTACTAACAGTAACATCATTATAGAATAACAAGGTGTGAAGAGAGAGACCTTAGCCATAATGAAGCTGGTACCCTGGGTCCTAGGGACAGCTGCAGGGGAACGGACAGAGGACCGGAGAGGAAATGCGACCAAAGCCAGACAGATTGACAGTGAGAACGCAACCTATCTGTGAAAGAGGGCGGGGTAAAGAGAGACAGCTGTATGAGGGAGAGAGAAAGGGTAAGCACACTTTGCAACGTTATCTCCGCTGTTTTTAATATCATGTAGCAGAAGGCAGCAAGCATTGAGAGCTATGAGTAAAATGTCTCTTTCTCTACCGGTTTCAAAACTTATGGGGATTTTCTAAATTCTTTGCTCAGCCTTGGGAATCCCTTCCTGAAGATGTTACTTAGCAAGACCACGGCAGGAGTGTTAAGTCTTGGGAGCTATATTTAGTAATGTTTAAACCTAAAAAGTGAGATAAAAATAAGTTATGTGTAGATGAACAACAAATATTTGGTTGAAAATTTGGCATTGGATGGACAGCGCAGAGGGTGGATCCTAGCCCCTGCATTTGAAAACAAACTTGTTATAAAATGAAAAATGAATGGTATTACAAATAGTGTAATATACATTTTAACAAGACAACTCAAAGATAGCGCTGCAAAGAAGAAGAAGTAGAAAAAAGACGAAGCAACCTCTGTGCAAATGTCCTCTATCAGTCAGACACCACATGGCAGAGAGTGATACTGGGATGGAAAGGTTTGGAGAAAAATAGGTCAGAAACTGACAGGTTTGATAACAGAATGGAAATTGCTCTATATTCTGCTTAAACAATTTTTCACTTTTAGAAAATGATACCATCTTTTAACACAAGATAGTTGCAGGTTGCCACCTGTCTTTGGTAGCTAGCAACCCTGAACCCCACCCCACCCCACATAACAAATCCCACTTTAACCCCTGTTTATACCCTAAACTCTCATACTACTATATTATATGATTACTATGATAGATCAAAATGATGCTTCTGCTCTTACGACAGCCAATTATGGTACATCTTTGTAAATTTACATTTATAAAAATGTGAACCTGTATTCATAACATAGAATATGGAAAACCAGTGTAGCACCTTTATAAGAAACCCTGCATAACCTACATTCTTTTAATTGTAGATCTATATTCTTTGTGCGCAGTTTTCTGATATCATGAAAAACCTCCAAGGACAGGAAATGAAACAGGATGTTCATATTTGAAAGAAATGTTGAGCCCCGTAGATCATTGGTTGAATTAATGCAATGGATTATACCAACAATATGACCACACATGAATGGCTATCAGGTCACTGTGTGTTTCTGATCATCAAGAGAAATATTAGCCAAGCTATTCAGCTTCCACTGTTGAATGTAATCTAATTTACAACATCCCTCCAAAACCTTTTTTTATAATAATATGAGATGAGCATATGTGAGGGAGAGGACTTTGCAATAGAAAAATAGAGAATATTAGAGAGGGCTACTATTCATTTGCACACTACAGTATATTATGCCTATTTTATCAAATAATAGGATGTTGAACAGCGAGCAAAGCCAATCTTTCCAACGAAGCCTGCAATGGCACACCCACTTGTCTTTTGTCTGAGCAACAGACTATTTTTTGGCAGACTTGTATTTTGCTTAAAACAACAGCTTTTAGTATCCAGTACAGTAGGAGGGGCTAGTTGATATTAACAGAAACCCTCCAAAAGTATGTATTATTCATCTTTTCAAAAAGAAAACACATAAAATACATAAAAAACTGAAAACCCTTACAGTATGTTTGGACTCTATTCTCCAGATGTAGGAGGACATTTATAAAAGCGAGAAAGTCTCGTAGCTACACCGGCCACTGCAGGCTTGTTCGAGATGAGCAAGACCTACGCAGAATCAATCACCGACGATCGCCGCCAATACATGCCGTTTCGATTTGTGTCTGACTTGATCTCTAATGCACACATAGGCAACGATAAACTCACGAGATTAAGGCGGCCGCAGGTTTGAGACGCAGGCAGTGTCGATGTGAGTCGTGCATGTTTAAAGGATTCAAGGATTCAAGGTGTTTATTTGTCAATTACAATAACAAGTTATGCAATGAAATGCTTGTATCCCGCCCTCCCCAACAGTGCAACAATAATAATAATAAAATAGAAACTATCTAATAAACATAAATAACATATAAAACAAATAAAACAACCTATAAACATATAAATAACAGTTAACCAAGTCCAGTAGCTTAGAAGCTATGTACAGTGCAAAGTGTCATTGTGCATTAAAAAAAACAATAGGTAAAGTCCAGGGTAGCTATGTAGCTATATACTGTGTACAGTGTAAAATGTATTGTTGTGAGTTGAGTAGCCTGACGGCTCATGGGAAGTAGCTATCCCTGAATCTGTTGGTCTTGGACCGGGTGCTTCTGAGCCTTCTGCCCGATGGCAGCATGCTTAACAGTCCATGGCACACCTGAGAGTTTTGAGCTCAAGGATATTCTAGATAATTATATGTAAAAGTAATCTAGGAGTTATTTTTGATCAGGATATATCCTTTAATGCCCATCTAAAACAAACCTCAAGAACAGCCTTTTTTCATCTTCGTAACATTGTCAAAATTAGGAACATCCTGTCTCAAAAGGATGCTGAAAAACTAGTCCATGCATTCGTTACTTCTAGGCTGGATTACTGAAATTCCTTTCTATCAGGTTGCTCAAATAAGTCCCTTAAGACTCTCCAGCTGATCTAGAATGCTGCAGCGCGTGTTCTGACAAGAACTAAGTAAAGAGACCATATATCTCCTGTATTAGCTTCTCTGCATTGGCTTCCTGTAAAATCAAGGATTGAATTTAAAATCCTTTTTCTGACCTACAACGCACTCAATGGTCTAGCACCAACATGTCTAGAAGAGCTCTTAGTACCATACATTGTCCCCCTAGAGCAACATCCTCCCAGAATTGAGAGCTACTTGTGGTTCCTAGAGTGTCTAAAAGTAGGTTGGGAACCAGAGCCTTCAGCTATCAGGCTCCTCTCCTGTGGAACCAGCTCCCAGTCTGGGTTCGGAGGGCAGAAACCATCACCACATTTAAAAATTACCTTAAAACCCTCCTCTTGGATAAAGTCATAGTTAGGGAGTGAGGAGTTGTAGAATCCGCCTAGTCAGGCCCACCTGCTTCTCTTCCAAGTTGTCAAATTCATCTACCAAATAATCAATAATATCATAAAAGCAGAGGGAGGCAGGCCAGTACAGCCTGATCCAGCTGGGGAGAGTTCTAGCCTGACCAGGCACCTCTCCTTATCTCGTCTCTCTTGGTAATGCTGTTATAGTTCTAGACTGCCGGGGGATTTCCTTTCCTTCCATCCTTTGACACACTGAGCTGCTCTCTCTTCTCCCTTTCCATTTGTGTGCATCCTGCTCCAGAAATGCTTGTTACTAACCTAGTTCTGGGGTGTCTTATGTTTTCTTTTCGCCCATCATATTTCCTTAGGATGGCAACAAGGTCCTGGTTGCAGCTGTCGCCGTGGTCCTACTGCACTACACCCTGCTACGTTCTGCAATGCCTTGCAGTGTCCTGCTATGACATGAACTACTATGACTACCATTTGTAGTAACTGTTCTATTACCTTAATTGTGACTATTCTTGCCACTGTGCATCACACCCCCAACCGTCACCATTAGACATCGCCTACCAAGAACCTGGGTCTGTCCAAGGTTTCTTCCTAAAAGATAGTTTTTCCTCGCCACTGTCGCACTAATTGCTTGCTCTTGGGGGA
>NC_045740.1:3629953-3649412 GCF_008692095.1 Etheostoma spectabile
AGAATTGTTGGGGCTTTGTAAATTCTAGTGTGGTCTAGAACTACTCTATCTGTAAAGTGTCTCAAGATAACTTTTGCTATGATTTGATACTATAAATAAAATTGAATTGAAATTGAATTAAAATGAAAAGCAGAACCACTGCAGCAGAATATGTGAATTTTACATTTTGCATTAAAAAAAATCCCCATTGAAATCCACAAAAGCATGTTGTTCATGCGCAAACAACACTTGGAGTTTCATACCGATATTGACAAATTTTTCATTGCAATATTATATGTAGGGCTTGTGTCTCCTTAACCTAGTTTAACAGATTAACCAAATTATCACACGTCTCGCTCACATCTTGGAGTCCATGCTTTCTGTAGCTAACCTGCGACAATAAAGCAATCCCCAGGAGACAAATCCTAAACAACCAGTATGCCAGATATGATATTCAAAAAACAGAGCATCTAGGTGACAGTGATGTATAGCCCATTTGCCATTGGGAGCAGCTGAACATTTTGAGATGTGTGTTGCTCCCAATGAGTATTGCTCCACTTTTTGAATTAGTGAGACTGCAAGGATAGATATTAAAACTTAGAGCAGTATTTTAGCAAAAGCCAACCTGTGATGTATGTGTAGCTCCAAATTCCCTCAAAGTGTGACCTTCTCTTTAATGTGCCAGGGGGGTCTTTTAATAGTAGCAACTTTTTCCACACAAATGGGGAGGATAAAGTAGAGACAGGGCCAAAAGAGGGTAGGGATACAGGTTTTGCATGCTGTGATGTTGGATTCTGACCTTGTGTGTGTGTGTGTGTGTGTGTGTGTGTGTGTGTGTGTGTGTGTGTGTGTGTGTGTGTGTGTGTGTGTGTGTGTGTGTGTGTGTGTGTGTGTGTGTGTGTGTGTGTGTGGTGTTACTCAGCTGACTAGCTCAAGTTACATCTAACTTTACTTTTTTGATACCAAATGCCATTTGAAACAAAAGCAGTTATCCTCAGTGGCTACAGCCACTCCGCTGGTAGTTTTCTTTTATATTATACAACTCAGCATTGTCAAATGGTCTGCAAAGCACTATGAAATCAGTAGCCATGAATCATTAAGCCTGCATAGACTTCTATACCCTACTGTAATAAAGTATAATGGTGCACTCCAGCCTCAAGGTCAGTCACTGTGAGAAAGACTCACTGTTGTGCAGTCAACTGCATCATCCTCCCTTTTGCTTTCACTTAATCCCTCTGTTGTTCACCAACCTCCTTTGGGCAGCAGCACACCTTGTTCAGCTTCCTTCAGAGGCAATGCAGATTATCACCTACAGGAGTTGACACCAGGTTTTTTCATGAGTAGTCATCAATGATACTTCAAAGGATTTAAAATGGTAAACTAGGAAATGCAGATAATTATGGAGGAGAAAGGAAAATGAATGACTAAAATAGAGGAAATGTTTTAATGTGATGGTTAATTGAGAAAAGGCTCTGGTAATGCTTTGATGTGTGCTATTTTCCATGTCGATCTCCAAACAAAGCACCAGGCCATTACCATTCCCACATTAGAAAATCATATGAGGCTATCACTCACTCACTCACTCAAAGGTAGCACAATCATACTCGCACACACATTTGTAAAAGTAGCAGGTAACGTTGGAAAATATTGGCCATTCCTAAAGATAAAATGTATTCTTAATCACAAAAACATTCAAATCAAGCTGTATTGGTTATGATTTATTTTGTCTGTAAAAACTCTCTTAGCCTTAATCACAAAGTGGGGCTACAGAAGATAAGAGCTGCCACTCCCTGTAAATGTGACAGTGAAATTACCCTGTCCTTTGTTTAAAAAAATGATTACACACCAGTTGGGTTGTTAAAAATGCTGCCGTGTGCAGTTTACTGATGTCATGTTATGTGAATGGGGGATATTGAGGTTTAAATCTATAAGCAGTTTCCTCTCACTGCAAAGTTAGTCAATGCAACAATAAGTAAGTTGACTTATTTGCAACGTGTCAGTGATCCAAAAGAAGCGCTGTCTACATTATAGTGAGGTCATTACTCACTGGCGCGCTCTCTGCAGATGCACTGTGGATCATTCCCAGCTTGACTTGCCTGTGGCAAAGCCTGGAAGCAGTGAAGAGCTGAGCTCTTACCAGCAAGGCCTCCAGGTAAAAATCTCATTACTCACAGTGTAGGTGTCCTGCTACCCAGAAGGTGACTGAACAAGCAAAATATCCTGCCGCCTGACGCTGCACTGTATCAACTCTTCTATTAGCAGAAGTGGAGACATGAGTTCGCTTCATACTCTACAAGCTACAATTTCATTAGAAAGCCCACTAGAAGCCAATTAAATCAATGTGGAGACAGGTCCAGTTAATTCCTTCATGACAGGACTAGATATGAAATACACATGAATATGAAACAGGAACTGATGAGCTAACCATGACTAATGAAAGGACCCTCTTCTCAGCAACTGTGCTGACACTGAAATATCATGAGAAGGTGGAGAGGGATCAATGTTTATATTGTGTAATAAAAGTGACTGCCAGACATTATTTATTAATTCTCAAGCTCAGCAAGGCAATCACAGACTCAGAATCATATTAGTAATTTCTATTCGATACGGATTCTGACCCACAGCTCATGAATAAGAAAAACAGAAACTGTACAAGAATGTTAATGGGATTCATAGCGCTGATGAATGTGCAAAGGGGCAGGTGTTACATTTGTACATAGCGTTGTGTTTGCATGGTTGACCACACTTGTCCATCAGCCTCCAACTTGGAGGTCTGCAAAAACACCAGGGTGAGAGACAGTTTACCACTTTAGACTAGGGAGGCGTAAGTCATGCAGAATTGTATCTATAAGTTTTAAAGAAGTATTTTGAGGATCTAATTTTGGGCTCTTACTAAATGCTAGTGTCTGAAGGACTTGGATAGGTACTTTGTATGTAGGACTGAGTGAGCAGTAAATATATCAATTTTGTTTAAGACCTGAGGACTTGCATTGATCCCAAGTAAAAGCCTAACAGGATTAAAATGACTGAATAGATGAGTTAGTGAAGTAGTTTAAAGCTGTTTGGTTGTTTGAATACACTGCAGTAAACCTGCTGTATAATTTGAGTAATAGTGTGAGCTGAATGTTGCAGAGATTATGTTTCCACAAGCGGGTATTACCCAGCTCTTAAAATCTTCTATATGCCTCTATGAATAGCATACTTGCATATCTGTGTTAATGTTCATGGTAATACAATATGTTTTAGGGAGCATTATCCATATTCTAATTGTGATCCACATACATGTTTGAGACCTTTGAGATATGTATTGCAATTTGGTTCACCCATTTTATGAATAATGAATTGTAATTAGAGCTCTAATTATGCTCTGAAATATTCACAGGTTTTTTCTTAATAGGTTCCATAATGCATTTGGTTGGGATGAAAATGAAACAACAAATAACACATAAAACATGGGGTGTGAAAGAAAGAAAAAAAGTCAAAATGGTTCACAGAAGCAATAAAAGATCTCTGCCAATAATGACACAACCATATCCAGCAGAAAGTTTAAATGCACAGAGCTGTGATGAAGCAAATTGTGAGACAACAGAAGATGAGACCTTTAAATGAATCCTTTAAACTCTTCATTTGTGTATCTTTCATATTATGTCCGTAGGTGCCTGTAAACATTTGGCTTTAAACAAGGTTTTCTGCACGTTGTGATCCTGGAAATGAAAAGTGAATTGAATTTGAAAGAATGATCTTAGTTTCAGCATAACTGAAAGTGTTTAAAAGTGTTTGAGCTTTTCTGGACTACCAACCACAGTGGGCATAAGTGAATTTTTTTTTTTTTAAATTGCAAATGAGGCAACTTACTGTAGTGATTAACAACACCAATGCTTTCCATGTTTCGGAAGCCCACAATCTCCAAAGTTAATAGTACATTTAAAGAGAATATCTTAGAAAAATTCCACCGTTTGTGCGTTTTTATGGTGTTTAAGGATGTCTCCTTGTTTTCAAAAGTCTCTCTCAGTACGTTCATAGATGGTCTGTAGCTTCTAACTAAATCTGTGGTTCAAAGTTTAGCTTCCATATTATATCTGTTTTATTTTACGCTTCATGTTTGCTTATAGGAGTTGTGTTTAGTGTACTGATGAAAACCCAGTATTTCCTGAGTTTGCTGCTTCATAATAAAAGCAGTTAAATAACAAAATAACAGGTGACTTTTATTGTGAAGACTATATAGGAAATAAAACCATTCACAGCCGGGGGGAGTTTGTCAACTCAGTTCATCGACTTACAACAGACAACACTGTGGAGATAGGTCAGGCAATGTGATACATAAATAACATAAGGAGACAACATACTGTTATAACGTAAGAGCAGGAATGTCTGTACTACATATTGGTGAATTGAGGTGTTTTATGAAACTAAAAATAACTTTATTCAATAAAGTAATTTTTATTATATTAATTATACTGTATATATTATTTTTTCTCACTGTTGATTGGAAAAGGCAGCTGCCGATTGTATACCGGCGCAGCCGGGGATGAAAGAGCAGGCAGCACTAAAACAAAAACAGCAAAACATCACCAACAGTATAATAATAACATCCAAACACACAATTCACTCTCAGTGGTTTTTGTGACATGAGTAACACTTAGAATGAGTACATAGTCATCCTATAAGAATGTGGAAATGTGGACACATGGCTAGACTACCTCCAAATGTGGTCTGAGTGATTGGATCTCAGTGTGTCCTGAAAGCGTTTTCACCAGTACTTAAAGCTGTCCACTTGTGATCAGATCACTCAGATTCGTTTTTACTACCACCTCAAAACGGAGCCCTAGTTGGTTGGTCCGTCACTTTGGTCCAGATGGACATATCTCACCTATTGGATGGATTACCTTCCAATTTTGTAAAGAATTCCCATGCCTATAGAGACTTTGGGAAGAGGTGGAAGAGATCTATCAACAGAGACGCTATTGTCTTCTGCTTGATTAAGGCATTTAAATTCAGAACAGCTGGCTCAGCAGTATTCATATCACTAGCTTACACACTGGTACATCTGGCATGATAGGGCCAATTATCACAACAAAGCAGTTATGATATCAAAGATCAAAGCTGCCTTTAATTTCTGAAGTGACATCGAAAGACGCATGATCCGAGGCAATTACTAGTTTGTTACAAGCCTCTGAGATTAAATGGGAGAGAAGGCACTATAAAGTAGATTGCCCCATCACATGTCAAGTGGGTCTGTATGTCAATAAATATGGGCCTCCCTGGGTAAATAATGGTAGAGAATTTGTAGTTTCTGCTGTTCAGGGAATCCTAAAGGTTATCAGTAAACATTCATAACAGAGGCATTGGCTCTCTGTGTGTTTGTGAGTGGAGCGCTGAAGAGGAGACGAGCCACTGCTATCTGTTTGACATTTCTGTCATTACTGGTATTTGAACTGCTGGGTAGCTCTGACAAATGCCATGGCTGTCACAAGCTCAATTTTAATTACACCTGACTGGGTCTTTCAGGGGCTAAGGGATGAACTTAATTAGCTAGTGAGCACTCTGGCTGGTTCTGGCGTTGGTTGTTATAACTTGCACCGGTTTTTCTTCTATGGCTTTTCATTGGTATTTAAATGGTGTCCGTCTATACAGAGTGAGAGAGTTTACGAGTGAGGGGTGAGGAAAAAGGCTCGGGGGATGGCAGGATTCTAAACTTCAATACCAACTTGGATGTTAAGGTTTTGCTGTATAAATGGAGACGCTTTTAAGTACCACAGATTATTTTGGCATGGAGTAACACCTCAGAATCACCCTAAATGTGAGAACCCTGGCATTATGAAACAGTATTGCATGTAAATAGATGTCAGTAGGAAGTGCTTTCGATACAGAGGCTTAACAACAGCTTTGTAATGTAAGGAGTTGGATTTACAGGCCAATTTGAACACAATAAGTGTTTGGAAATACGAAAATATTAAAAGTATAACAAAAGAAAATAAATACTTGGCAATAAAAACATAGTTGCTTATATATGTAACTCATAATATCTGTAAGAACATTTTCTACTCAAAAGAAAACTATAATATCAAGAAGACTAATATTTTATCAGTTTCTTAAAATGGAACAAGTTTTCAGTTAAATGGAAACACAGAAGTACAGCACAGTCGTCAAGCAGTAGTGTATCTGCGACAATCCAATTTCAGCTATAGCACACTGACAATTTAAGATGATACAAAGACCACAGTGTCCCAGTAGCTCTCCCCTGCATTTGAAAAGGCCATAGCTATGATTAAGTAGTTGGTACAATTTAATGAACAGAAAGCCATCCGAGTGAAAGGTAATTTTAATTGAAATCTCCTTCTGTTTAATCACTTATCATATTCACAGACGGGAAAGAAAAAGCCACATCTAAGGAGATATCCGAGGTTAACGTGTGTTCAGTGAATAAGAAATTTGGTTTCACTTTATCAGACTGGTCTTTACCCCGGAGTGACTTGATGTAGTTTTTGTTGCCCTTTTAACTTTTCTGATATGACACTATTCCCTGACAATCTCCACATCGCTTCTTTATACATTGTCCCTCAGCATCATCACCAAAGACTAAAAGAAAAGCACAGTTTGTTGCTGTTGCTTCACTTTTACGGTGTTTACGTCAATCACTTACATGAAATTCCGATTTTAAACACATTTGACTAAGAAACAATTGAGAAAAATAACAAAGGTAGTGTGCTTGGTAGCAGCAGTTTTAGCTTCTTCCATAAATGTCTGAATAAAAAAAACATGATCCAGTGTGATACCAAAAAAACAATAATTTATTTTCATTTCTTTTGCAAAGATCACCATTATCACACATTTTACCTGGCTACAAATGTGCCAACTACGCATTACTTGAAATTAGACCATTGACATTGACTCAAAACAAATACAGGGATCGGTTTAAAATTTCCAATTTACAATATTTCAGTTAAAAATGAGGCATTTGGAATGAGTATACTGTACATGTAACTGGATTATAAAGTCTGTTGATAAATGGCAACCTATTCATTTCACCAGTGTAGGGTTTCAATGATCTAATATGCTGTGTTCTGAGTCCTGCTCAGTGGCAATCATCCTAACACGTTTAATGCGACCGCAAAACATTTTCCAGTTACAATAAACTCAAATTATACTATGCATAAATAAGGATGAATAATACCTCTCTGTTGCCACACAAATGTACAGACTCCAATTCCAATGAAGTTGGGCCAGTGTGTAAAATGTAAATAAAAATGGAAAACAATGATTTGCAATTCTTTTCAACCTATATTTAATTGAATAACCCCAAAAAGACAAGATATTTAATGTTCAAACTGATAAAATTTTTTTTGTTGTTGCAAATATTCACTAATTTAGACTTTGATGCCTGCAACACGTTCCGAAAAAGCTGAGTCAAGGGCAACAAAAGACTGAGAAAGTTGAGGAATGCTCAAAAAACACCTGTTTTGAACATTCCACAGGTGAACAAGTTAATTGAAAACAGGTGAGTGTCAGGATTAGTTATAAAAGGAACATCCCAAAAAGGCTCAGTTGTTCACTACCAAAGATGGGGCAAACAACTGCGTAAGCAAATAGTCCAACAGTTTAAGACCGTTTTGGGATTTCATGATCTAGAGTCCATAATATCATCAAGAGATTCAAAGACTGGATAAATCTCTGCACATGAGCGGCAAGGTCAAAAAAACAACATTAAAAGCCTGTGACCATTGATCTCTGCATTAAAAACTCACATCATTATGTAAAGCATATTACCACGTGGGTTCAGGAACACTTCAGGTTGAGTCAGTTAACACAGTTGGTCACTACATCTACAAATTCAAGTTGAAACTCTACCATGCGGAAAGGTACATAAAGGTTTGGGAGCAAAATACGCTGCCATCCAAGCAAAATCTTTTTCAGGGATGTACCTGCTAATTTCCGCAAGACAATGCTAAGCCACATTCTGCAAGTGTTACAACAGCGTGGCTTCGTAGTAAAAGAGTGCGGGTACTAGACTATAGTCTCCCATGAAAATGTTATTAGTGTTGTCAGTCCCCAAACGCTTATTTAGTGTTGTTAAAAGAAATGGTGATGTAACACAGTGGTAAACATGCCCGTCTCAGCTTTTTTGGAACATGTTGCAGGCAACAAATTCAAAATTAGTGAATGTTTGAAAAAAAACAATAAAGTGTATCTGTTTGAACCTTAAAGATATTGTTTTTGTCGTGTATTCTATTAAATATAGGTTGAAAAGTATTTGCAAATCATTATATTCTGTTTTTATTGGAATTGGGATTTGGATCATTGATTCAGTCTTTGCTGTTAAGGCTATGCTGAGTAAAGGTGTATGATGATGTTGTAAAAATATGTGAAAAGTATGTAAAAGCTATGAGCAGGTCCATCTGTTGTTGAATATGTAGAATAAAAACCTCAAAATATGAAAGAAAAATAAAACTCAATAGAAAATAAATGTTATCAAAAGATGAAAACCTTACAAACAAAGCTGCAGCACTGCAAATGAGTCTGAATATTTTGGACTCTTAGGATGTTTGTTTCCTTAATGCGAAAAAAAAATTCATAAGTACAATATATATAGTACATAAATCCTGTGTCCACAAAGTTGTTTTTCAATTGACCAGTGTAGCAGCTTATATTATTGTATTTCACTGTAACATGAGGTATTGAACTTTTAAAAGAGGCTTTTATAAAATTGCGGATAATAAAAATGACATTAGCAAAAGTTATGATTTGTTGCCGTGTAACTTTTGCTCATATTAACAATTTACAATGTTTTAGAGATCTAAAACGTCATAGAGATAGGGCAGTTTGCAGTGAAACACATTCTTGCCGTAGTTCTGCTCAACCATTATTAGGAGCAAGTTATACAGTACTATGATAGTAATGTAAGATAAGTTCCTATTTAAAGCAAAGAATTTATTTGATCTCAACTCTTTTTTCAAGCTATCATCTTTTAAAGCTGAAATTTGTACCTTACTTTAACCTTTATCATAATATCCTGATGTGTGTGGTGGACTTTGTGACTTCATGTTCATGTCTAAGCACCAATAGTCTGAAACATCATTTCAACTACCTGTCAACAACACTGAGTGAGTTATATATTTCAGCTTTAAAGGATAAGTAGACATGTTAATGAAAAAGCATAAAAAGGAAGTGAAAACTGGAAACCCACTGATTCACTGTGTGTTGGAATTGTATACAAATTACACAACTGAAAACACTTAACTTTTCTTAAACTGCTCATACAACCATTTTGAGTTTAATGGTTGCAACATAAATATGAAAATAGAATTGAAAAGATAAAAATGTTTAGAGCGAAGTAATAAAATAATTATATAGTCATAATTTCATAGAAAAATGTTTGTCCCGCAGAGTGATGTGAAAAACAATACTGAAAAGCATGAAGAAAGTCGCATGGCACCACTGATAAATTCTTTACAAAATGCTTTTTGGGTTATAAAGTGTGAAAAATATTCCTATTGTCCTCATAAAAATGCCACATTTAACGAGGCAAGTATATTATACCGCATGGGGTAGAATGTGTGTGTGTTTTTTCTTTTATACAGTAGTGACTGATAGGAAGGCATTGTGCACCTTGGCTCCCTCAGGGGCCTTGGTACCATGAGTCATCAGTTCCTGAATGGTCATCCAGTTGTCCAGGATCTTCTTGTTGCGTTTCTTCATCATCTTCTTCTGGCTGAGCTCTATAATGCTGACTTCCTTGCGACCCTCGCTGCTGCTCTGAGGGTTCTCCTTCAAGCTTTCCAGCCGACTACGCTGCATGAACTCTCGTCTTTTCCTCTGTTCTTTTGCTCTGACCAGGTGCTGCTTTCGTTCCTCTTTACTCCAGTACTTCCCCATCTTCATTTCACTCATTGCATCATCATCAGTGGTCATTCCCCCACTACGCTCCTCTTTAATCTTTAGGGCTCGCTCCCTCAGGATCTTGTCTCTCACAGGCCTCTTGGTGATGTAGCGCGTGCCGTCACTGCGGATCTTGACCTTCCACTCCATCTTGGGCTCATTATTGGGCCTCTGAGGCTCTTTGCAGACACTGAGCAGGCTGAGCTGGCTCTGAGCGTACTCCACAGCTGAGCGCTGCTGGATGAGCTGCATGTAGCTCTGGTAGTGGCGGGCATGTGATGGGATGTTGACCTGCCTCTGCTGGGAACTGTGGGATGGAGAGAAGTAAGGGATATGGGAAGCAAATGGCTTTAACTTGCCCCTGCTCTCCTCCTCAGCCTGAGATGCCTGGTTCGACTCAGAAGGATTGCTGTTGTCATGGCTGCTGCTTTCCCCTGGGGCTGAAGCAAGGCATGCTGGGATGGGGCTTGGGCTAAGAGAAGGCCCAGTGGCAAGGCTGCTGCGGAGGTTCCTCTGGTTGGTGAGACTAACCATCCTCTGGAGTGAGTGCTCCGGCGAGCGGTCCATTGCCAAAGGAGTGCTTCGTGAACTCTCCGCCGTGTTATAGGCACTGGAGCTGTCCTTGTCTGATTTCTCCAGCCTCTCATTAATTTCAGCCAGCTTACCCCTTGAGGGGTCACTTCGATGGAAGCTTTGGTCTTTGGTTGAGGGTGCAGAGTGGCCTGTGGAGGGAGACTGCTGGCCCTTACGGAGGTTATGGGCCTGCATAATGTTCTGACATTCTAGTTCGATGCTGCGCAGTTCCTCATTGAGCATACGTAGCTCATGCTGTACGCCGCCCTGCTCTCCCATGTTGCACTCAATGGTGCTGCGGCGGCTGTAGAACAAATCGTACTCACCGCTGTTACGTATCTGACACTTCAGCTCCAAGAGCTGCTGGAAACGATCGCCATCCATCTCATCATCGTCCTCATCCTCTTTGTCTTCCAGCCGCATGGAGCCGGTGGCAAGGTGTGTGTCCTGATTTTCTCTCAGGCACTGGGACAAGCGTCTCTGTATGTGTGCCAGGACATTATGCTCTGAGCACTCCATTCTGTCTTTTATACTCAGTACGCTATCTTTATGATAAGGGAGTGTGGAGCAGGTGGGCTCGTCGTCTTCTGCTCTCTGAAAACAATAAGATGACAAGACCAGCCTGAAATAATTTGAAAATAATCATAGATCTCTGGCAATTGCATTATGGTACACTTCTTTATTTTAAGGAGCTACATAAGGATGCATTTTTAGTATTATATTAATCTATGGCACTTACTAGAAACTGTATGTGTGTGTTTGTAAGCCTGTTTTGATTTTTAGTGTGTGTAAGTATGTTTTCAAGTTATTTGCAAGTAAGCTTGGAAATACTGGATGTTTTAAGTGATTACAAAATGGTACAGTGGTGTTTTCTCATATTTCTTCCTATTTTACCTTCCTTTTTATGGAATAAGGACAGAAAACAACAAAAAGTCACCAGAACTACAGAATTTAAGCGTTCAAGAAGTTCAACCCTATTCTGCATTCTCCTGAAGGATTACATTCGCTGTTGTGCATAACTCTGTTATACAGCTCTGTTACTTGAGGGATTGTTTCCCCTCTGCCATGTCTTTGAAGTTCCACTTATATGAATTGTTTTAGCTTGCTTTTCTCCCAACAAAACAGAATTCTAAATTATGATTACTAATGTTTGGAATTTAAATGGTTCAACGGTCCCCTTCCATAAATATTCATAATTATTATTTTATATTTAAATTTCAAAGGGCAAAGCTAGTTTCCACTGTTTTACAAAGAAAGTCAATGACAAGTTTGATCTCTGCCACCAGCTAGATCTGTAGTGATTTTGAGCAACAGGTTAATATTGACTGTGAATAATGACCTAACACAGTAAAAGAAATTATTGGTCAGTCTGATGGTATATAATGTTCATAAGATATTACGGCCTGTCAATCAGGGGGAAGGTTACCTTACCTTCACTCTATTGCTTTGTGACCCACTTTTTTTTTAGGCCTTTATTATTGTTGAACAAAGCAATTACAAAGAAACAGGCTTTCCAGAGTTTCTTAAACCCAGAAAACAAAGCTTTGTTTTTGTCTTGCTAAATAAGTTACACAAAGCATGTTTTGCTGCTGTCTGACCTGCTCATTCTCCTGCTCTTCCTGTAAGGCAGCCAATTCCATCTCCTCTCTCTGCTGCTCCTCCAACATTTCCATCTTCAGCTGCTCCAGGAACTCACTGTGCTCATCATCCAGCCAGGCCTCCTCCAGCTAAGGGTGAATCAAAGAAAGCATATGGAGAGAGAGAGAGAGAGAGAGAGAGAGAGAGAGAGAAAGAAAGAGGCAAGTGTTATTTGTAAAGGCTTAAAGCTTGTGGCGACACAGTGTCTCAAAAACAAATAGTTGGGTGTTTCAAATGGGATTTTCAAAAAGTAAAAAATAAATCAAAAAACACCAGGAATTGTTTTGAAATGAGATACCGCAAGCATCAATATGATGTTGTGTTTGACTGATATGCAGTTAACCTTTTTATCAACCAACAAACGGCCACCTCTCATCTTTAAAACATGCATTCTAATCTTAAAATCAAGCCAATACAATGTAATGGACATAATACTGCCACCTTTGACCAATTTGCTTTACATCATCCATCATTTGTTTGTCTACTTGATGTGAACCAAATGGGATCCATATCTGAAGACTTCAGATTTACTACTGAGAGACACATTTAATTACAAAGAGTCTACTATTGCTACTGGCTCATCTGCACTGCGGCAGAGTCCTTTTACTTATTCGCCATCGGCCTTGGGCCTGAACTCACTCCACATTAGCATGTCATTAGCTTTTATGGCTTACCGTTGGAAGTCAATTACTGTGGCGCTACATAAAAATAAAACATGATGAGGTGTCTCAGTGGTGGCTTCTACTCTGAGTGGTTGTGACGGTGGGGAGGGTTGGCTAACCCAGACTGCTAAGGTTTACTCTGGGCAAATATAATGTAAATGACAAACCAAAAGTCGGTGGTTGAAATATACAGTACATCAGTGTGAGGGAACTGTGAAGTAAATTCTAACCTGCATCTCAGGTCTGGCAACCAGCAGTACGATGTTCCTACTCTCGTCATTGGAGAGTGCAGCCATTGCTTCCTCTCTGTCTTGTACATCTTGGCCATTAATCTAAATGACATGCAAACATGATTAGAACACTCACTATTAAGTCAGACACACAAAATCATGTATTCTGTACACAACAGAAAACATTTAAAAACAGGCACATGGACAGTGAGGCCAACTTCATTCTCTCAAATACAAAAGCCTTTAATGTACCACAATGAATGTGCCACTGCACAATAATGCCTTATTTTCCTGGGGAAATTGTAAACAGTATGATGCTCTCTAAAATGAAGCAGGACCCAGCAGTGATTATGAATGGGACAGTGGCCGTGGGCCGACCGAGCTATTGTGTTCACCAAAGTATCCGGCAGAGCACATGCATCTAGCCATACAATTAACTGGCCACTGACAGGGGGCGTCCATCTTTTTGCAGGCAGAGTAATGGGCCTGTCACTTGTGGATAATAGTGCCAGAGTACTGGTCTGCCTCACAAACACACATACACACGCATACTCCTGGCTCAAATCAGTCACACATGGTAGACACCGGCAGACAAATAGAAGCAAACACTTCTTATGCATCCGCCCCATGTATCAAATAATCACCAGAATCATTAAAATAGGTAATCGTCTATTTGTGGTATCAAAGGTGACTTATTCCAGTAGACTACGTTCAATTGCTAATCTGCAGCTAAAGCTACACTATCAATATTTTTTATATATACAATTGATCAAATAATGTGTATCTTTTACATTCCTCAGGAGTTGGTGACCAAAACAGAATTTAAAATAGAGTAAATTAAACTTATATTAAACTTATCATAATCAGGTGGCTAAACGCACAGCTCCAAGTAAAGGAAATGTTGTTCTGTCTGCTGAATATTAAGTAGGCAATTGTTTGCCATAAGAATTTAATAAGGTTATAATATACACTACACATTACAATTAGAGGCTATTAATTGTCCAAACATAAACAATAATTACCCACGGAGGCAACGCTAAACTGTACAGCCCTCAACCCTAACAACTGCTGCTTGTTGGTAGCAGAATACCTCTCAGAATACTTCTCAGGCCTGAAGATGAAGCTAGGGGCTAATAACAGTCATAGCCTCTCAGCTTTCCCACAGAAGGCAGTGAGCTGCAGCACAGCACCATCCTGAACCAAAACTCTTAAAAAAAAAACGTTGGTGCTGAGTCGGTAACTAAAACAGCCAAGGGGGCATTTCTCCCCCCTCTAATAGTCACAGCGGGGGCGAGTTCCCCCTTTAATGTGCTGGCATTAAAAATGAATGGGCTCTCATGCTGGGAGACAGTGGTTGAGTGTAACAAAATAAAAGCGTGTTTTTAGGTTGAATCTAATGAGAGCTGGTGTAGAGGGGGACAATAGGACAGAATGTCCTACTGTACCTGTAAAATGCGATCCCCCTCTCTGATGCGGCCATCTCTGGCAGCGATGCTGTTTGGACTGATCTGTGGAGATAGAGGGAACAAAATAATGCCCCTAAAACACTTGCATACCTCATTAAAGAGAATCCAAAAGTGCCTGAAAATATTTTAACCCATTATGAAGACATCACCCAGCTAGACTAGTCTAGACTGTTAATAATGTGAGAAACATACAATAGGTGTGTTGTCATGGGAAGACTTTGGTCAATCTGCAAAGGCGTATTAACCCTTAGCATCACCTTCATCATTTAAGTCCTCAATTGTACCCGCCTCAGTTGCTATATTGTGGCATGTTTCTATAGACAAGCCTGGATACAGCATTTGCAGCCTGTAACTCAGCCTCAGTGCATGATGTCCTTGCTCCTCCTGTAACTAATGCCAGTGAACAAGGGGGCAGGGCAATCTTTCATCGGCCAATCAATCGGTGTCCGGGCCATTCATTTCAATTTCTTCTAACAGGCGAGATTTCTGGAGATGGTGAGGTGCTTTGGCACTCCATCTTCATGATAGTCCACTCCTACACAGAGGAACACTCATTGAACTGGGAGGAACGGAAGGTCACCAGAAAGGAATGGAGGGTACAGAGGAAACTGAAGGTAATCTTTCTGCAGCTATGGGGAGACCTAACCCCTGAGTAATCTGCAAACTGGAAACTGAAATATAGGAACATTTTGGAATAATTTGTTGTTGAAGATATCACTGTGAATGGCTGGGGTTACATTTTTGCCACACAGCAAGAAGGTTTTGGGTTTGACTTTCTGACTGTAGTTGAACAGTCTCTCAAAAGATGTGAGAAAACTGATCTAGAGGAAACATAAACAAAGACGGTGAAGATGGACTGAAAAGTCCCAATTTTACAAATTCTCTGTTAGTGTGTATGATTGTCAGTAGACTGGTGACCTCCCCAGGATGGATTCTGCCTTTTTGTCCTATGCAGGCCCCCTGCACCCCTGAATAGAATTAAACAGGTATAGAAAATTAATGGACTTAACAGAATGGACTTTTAAATTGTTTAACCACTGTACTGCGAGACACAATAGAAACAAAGAAAAAAAACTAAACTAACAACACAGTAAAGACAACATGGCCATTCATCAGTTGCTACAAAGTTGGGAAATTAAGCTGGTTTTAAAATGACCTTGCATTGCTCTTAACTCCATGTTTGATGTGCTCTCGCTACTTTTGCAAGACCAGAGTAACACCTCCTGTAACACATCCTGTATACAGTGACATTCAGCCACCTCATCTTAATGCAGCACACACCTTTAAGCTCTACTTTTTTTTCCAAAATGAACACTTAAGGATGCTGCCAAGAGCCACGAATGCAGTGATTTATATTCTGCTCAACTCTCAAAGCAAACATCGTGCAGGGTCCAAGTCAACTTCAAAACGATTCGGAGAGAAAGTTGAGCAGAATGGAGAACAGTATTTTTTATGCTTCCAAGTGGGAGATAAGGGATGCAAGAGTCCTTTTGCTGTATCTCACAGCTTGATTATTGGTGTCAGCTGTCTGGAAAGGACTGGATAAATAACTGTCTTGGTCATTTCATTTTCATGTTGGTAACTGACATTGTAGTCATGCAGTAAGAACATTGCCAAATTGTCCAAACACGTAATTTGTGGTTAATGAAAGAGTTCAAGTTTAATGTACCCAATAGAGAACCTGCTTTGTTCACATGAATATCAAAGTAAATCATACATTGGAAGATGAATATTAAATGATTTAGTCATGAAAATTTAGCATTCTCAGTTGTTTTAGGCATTTTACTGAGGCACTAATCTAGCCATGACAATTGTTGGTTTCTACAACGGTGTATGATATGTAAATTTGAGACTTCAAAGAACTGAAATATAAAGAACTCTGTAGAATACGCATATACTATACCTTTGTCCCAAGAGTATTATTTTTTTACAGCTAGCAGTCCTAAATGTGGTGGTTGGCCTAAAGAAAATGCTAGCAGGAGGTAGATTAATTTATGTTGCATGTTTTGTTTTTTTTGCAGTGTCTCCAGGAGCAAAGCAGAGCAGGGAAAGCTAAACGAGCAATTATTATATGTTTAGAGAGTTCTCCAATAAAAAACTTAGTATGGAGTTCTTCCTCATGGCAAACTAAGTTGAGAGATGCATGAAGAAAATGAATCCCTTTCAATACAAGTTATCCAAGACTATCATCTTGAAGGGGAAGTTATTTACTCACCTCACTGACATAGATGGCAACATCTTCCTCTTCATCTGTTCTGTAGCACAGAGTTAGCCCCAACTTCTCTTGGCTGTTGAGTCGACACAATTCCACTTCCTATGTAGATCCGGAATAAAATGTAGAAAATGTGAAAAAAAAAAACTAAGTCATGAGTGCTGGGCACAGCATTGCTTTGTGCTCAATGTTGTGGTCTGCTTTGTCATAAGAATGACAATGCTGATGTTAACTAGTTGGAAAGTTTAATGATTTGTTTTTATGAATGTCTGTACCAATTTCAAAGCAATCCATCCTTATAATTTTTTAGATATTTTAGTCTGGACTAAATTGGTGCACCGACAGATGGACATTGCATTCCCTGGAGCAAAACCTAGTTGGACATTCAAGGATATAGGAGGACACTAAAATTTTTTTTTTTTACCTTAAAAACAGTATTTTACCACAAGGTTTATTTAGTTGCTGTTCTGGAGTTCTTGATCATACAATCTTCATTCAGAGATAGAACTTGCAAAATAAGTTGCTATGAAATTGTTGGCTAAAATTCAGCTTTTTAACACTTCACGCCATTGTGACAGATAAATCCATTAAGTGCTCAGAACAATAAATGAACTAGAGTTCAATGACGACAACACAATTTTCATCTACCAAGGAAGATTGAGTGATATGACTGAAAGCTCCACAATAGCTACTATATCAACCTTGTGGTGATATTGTTTTGCCGACATAGAGTACGAAACTGAAACGGATTTGAGACTCAAAATGCATTTGCATACACTTAGCTTAAAACTCAAACTTGATGCACAACAATATCTACACAAAGACAAAATTCTTCACTATAGATCAAAATGTTTTTCAAGTTTCAGCACAAAAATTGACTTGTTTTTGAGATGCTTATTGAGTGTGGATTGCCAACTCTCATCTAAGGTTTTTGAGTCTGAAAGTGTTTGATCATGAAAGACCTTCCCAGCTCCCAGAGTTTGATCGGTGGTGCTTTGATAAACGCCAGAGGACCTCAAGTGTTTTTCTTTCAAGCTTTTGCCAAGTTGTCTAATGTTAGACTATAAATAAACTTTAATTATGCTAATGCTACGAGATATACATATTTGGAGCACTACAATATTTCTCATCTTCCCTTGGGGAGAGATCAACAAACTATTGACTTACAAATCTGTGGTCGTCAAATTTCCCACAAGCTTCTTGGAACACAGCAAAGTACCCTGGCGTCAACATCAATTCTTCATTTAAGTTCATAAATACAAACAAACGGAAAGTGAGATTTGTTTAACCGCAACTAGAATCTAAGTGGCAGCCCCCCTTCATCTAATATTTAAAGAATGTTGTCAATATGAAACCAAACAACTTCCAATTTCTTCCAAGCTTGCAGACAGGTAATGCACATAAACCACTTTGCACTCTCGGTTTCCCACAACAAAAGTGCAGCCAAACCGCAAACATAACAGGCCTTTGCTTCATCTCTAAATGCTGAAACATATCAAGGGTGTTGGGGGGAATCAAGTGTGAAATGGCCTCTCCTCCCAAAGTCTTCATTAGAGCAGAAACACACCAACTCTCAGCAGCAGGAGCGAGGTGGTTGAGTGGAGAGGGGGATAGAGGCGGTGGTGAGGGCTCTGGTGGGGCTCACAGGGGCCTCACACAAACAGAGAGATTCATTTCCTCTGTGACAAGTGTGGGTTGGCTGGTTCCACGTGTCAGGGCTTTGGGAATAGGGCGAGGGGAGGGTGAAGTCTGACCATGGTGAGATGAGATGAGGGGAAGATGGGGAAAAGGCCAATACCACTGCCAGAGAGTCGCCACCTGCTGCCTCTGGCTACCCCTCCTAAGCTGTTATGGACCCCCCCCCCCCCCCCCACACACACACACACACTCAAACACACACACACACACACACACACACACACACACACACACACACACACACTTCCTCACACACACAAACCCATCTTTAGGCCTTTCCTTTTGCTGTCCCCTGTCACTTATGTTTTTCTTACACCTCTCTACCTCTGCTTTTCTTACACATTGACGGATCAGTGAGGTGTGTTTTTGGACCAGGGCTACACACACTTCCATACACAATCATACACAAAAACGGCTTCCTGCATCCCTGTACAATACCTATACTTACACAAGTGTATTCAGCAAAGTGCACACATTCGCACAGACACAGACAGAAAAAGAGCTGAAGAAAAACGACATCATCCGAGCTTTGTCGTTTTATCTTTCTCGACAGCCTTCACCTGATGGGGAGCTCAGATCTTTAATTGACTGTCTCAGAAGCCATGACTTCAAATCCCGGCTGATATGTTAAGAATAAGAGGGAAAAGGTTTTGATGCAGACTACCTATACAAAAATAAGCCATTAGCTATATTAAACATATTATTAATGAGCAACCACCATTATTGTTGATGTAGAGATTATTAAAGCAGCACATCTGATGCAACAGAGCAGTCATGGAGGTAATGGGAGCTACGAAGACAGCTCACATCTTGCATGCTAATATGATGTGAGAAGACATGGGATATCTGTGGGAAATATTGAAATCACAAGCAATGTATCTGAGCCCTCTGTCTAAAAATAATCCACAAAAATTAATTGCTGAGACTGAGGCAAAACAGACGTGTGAGCAGATACTACATCATCCCTACGTGGCTCTGTGGAACAAGTTACTTCTGACTAATTAACGGTAAGATATAGTGCAGGATACCTGTGGCTAAATGATCAGAGGAAATAGATTTCTTCAATTACTGCATGTTGGCTGGAAACATTAACCCTGTGTGTGTGTGTGTGTGTGTGTGTGTGTG